>NC_133620.1:455143094-455360594 GCF_048593235.1 Sminthopsis crassicaudata
GCCCACTGCACCGGGCCCTCCTGGAGCCATGCAAGGGGCCTCCGAGACAGCCGCCCACTCTGCGGGGTCTGAGCCCGCTGGCCTTCCGACGCTCGGCGGAGACGCGCGCTTCGGCCCAAGCTCTCTCCCCTGAGTGTTAGAGAGAGGTTTCTTCAAAAATTTCAAGAACAGGACTTCGGCAAATAGCACAACAAATGCCTCCTAGGTTCTCTGTCAGTCTCTCTCTTATTTAACACTTTAATCCTCCTTCTGTGTTACTAATGACACAGCTGCTAATGAAATTCAATGAGAACACTAAATTGGGAGGTGTTGGAGCCCCAGTGAAATAATAAAAAGGGATAAAACCAAGATTAGAAATACGGACAGATTAAAACCAAATTAGATTTAATTAGAAAATGCAAGTGAATATACCCAAGGAAAAAAAAAAGCAAGCTCCGAAAGTTACTCAGTGGCCGTTGCTTGGAGAACAGGAATGAAGCAGGGAGGCGAAGCCCTGAGAACAGACCAAGGGGCAGTGCCAGTGGGCAGTATCAGCGGGCACCCCCGCACGAAAAAGCCATGGCCACAGAGGGCTTCAGTTCTGGTTGCTCTCCCACTGGGAGGGAAAGTGAAGCCTCTTGTGAGACACCTCCCACAGGTGCCACCAAAAGCCCATTCTGCTGTATAAAGACCATTTTACAGATGAGGAAACTAAGGCTGACAGAGGAAGGCCAGTAGGCTCAGGGCCACATACCTTGATAGCACTTCATCCTAGACCTTCCTGGATCAGGTCCAGTGTCTACCTACTGAACCACATGGTCTCCTCCCCAATTCCCCTGGACATTTACCTTCTAAAGTGCTGTATTATTGCATCACTTTATGTAGACCCCCAGGTCCCCCCAAGGGTTTCTCCAAACTCCCTAATTTCCTTTAAGACTCGGCTCCAGGGCCAGCTTGAAGCCCTTCTCTGCCCACGCTGGGCTGGCTACACTGGCGAGGAGTGTGGAGGGCAGGGCCATCTCACTTCTTTGGCACAAAGTGAGCCCAGCACAGAGCAGGTGCTTAAGCAATTCTTGCTGACTGACTGAGCTCCCTATGAGGGAGGTGGGAAGGAAAGACGTTCTCGCACTTTTATAGAAGGGAGAAAGGCACTGTGCTAAAGGTGCAGTCAGCAGAATGAAGACGGTCTAGAACTGGGTCAGTACTTACTGAATGCTTCCCCCCCTTCTCTCTTCCCTTCCATGCACTCTCCTTCCTTCCTTCCTCTCCTCTCTCCCATCCTCCTTTTCTTCTCCCCTCCCTCCATTTCTCTTTTCTTCTCCTCTCCCTTTCTTCCACTTTCCTTTCTTTCCTCATTCTCTTCTTCTTTCCTCCCTTCTTCCCTTCCCTGCCCTGAACTCTTCCAGGATGTTTGGCTAACTCTCCTGGATGCTCTTTTAAGTTGACTTTCTTGTCAATCCTTCCATTATAAAGACCAAGATGGGACCCCCCGCCCCCGGACCACCCCACCGGTCCCGTTTACACCCTTACCCGCCTCCTGGAGGGCAGTCACTCCCTGGGCATTGCAGTGCAGCTGGAGCACGTGCCTCAGCATGGCCTCTGCCCAGACGCTGGGCTCCGGGGTCCGCTCTGTGGCTAAGGCTGCCTCCTGCGCAGAGGGCCCCTGGGCCTGGGGAGGCCAGTCGTCATCGTCTCCCAGCTTCCTGCACAAGGCCAAGATGCTGAGACCACACAAGAACTTGTGCTCCGGGCTGTGCTTCTCGGTGTGGGGCAAGAGGTGGAAGACAGTGTAGTAAGAGCTTTGGTAACTGCCATCCCTGTCGCACCCAGGAATTGGTGCCCCAGACGCCCCCCCACGTGGGTTGCTTTCCGCCGGGTCGGCCCAAGTGTTCAGCTTCTGTCCGGGGGGCTGCTCATCAGGTACAGAAGCAGCTTCAGAACTTACTGTTCCCTGAACCGTCTTTACAAGGTTGCTGACAGCCTGGAGTCCGGCCAGGAGGACTGTCCTCAGAGCCACATGGCAAAAGACCCCTAGGGTGAGGAGTGTCCCCCCAAGGGGACACTCCATCCGGTGATAGTGCTCCCAGGCCAGCTGCTGACACTGCTCACTGCAGTACTTGGCATAGCTGCATCCCTGGCAAGGAACTGTAGCCACAATGGGCTTCAAACACCGGTGACAGTGGCGGTCTCCAGGGGCAACTCGGCCATCTTGCTGGACTTCCGGACCACACCGTAGCCCCACTGTCTCTCCAGGGTTGAGGACACTCACAAAAGCCTCCTCTTTCACCAGGAGTTCACCTGGAAGGACATCCTCAGTGGCGATCAGATAGCGTCCTCTGGAAGGGTCACTGCACAAGCTCACGGACAGCGACGCCCCGGGAATCCGTTCATTCTTGGCCCTCGGACCGACCTCCTCGGAGGCATGTGCTGCACCGAGGGGAGGAGCCTCTGTGGGGGCCTTGTCCTCCCGCACCCTTGCTTTTAGATGGCTGAGCCTCCTCTGCAGGGCTTGGAGATCAGGAGCCCCGGTGCTGGCCTGCTGGGCTGCCCCACTCTGCTCCAGGTCACGAATGGCCAGGGCCGCCTCCTGTCGCCTGCCCAGGGCCATGAGGCACTCTGCCTTGCGCAGCATCAACTTGGGTTGCAACCTTTCTGGGTACCCGTGCCTCTGTGCTCTCCCAATGTCTTCGAGACAAGTCTAAAATTAGAGAGGAAAGGGGACTGTGACTTCTGCTCTTCACAAAGGAAACTTCTGGCTCTCCCCAAATTCGAGAACCTACAAGAACACCAGGGGATCTTTCTCTGGATAAACAGATATCACATCAGATGCCTGCCTTACAACCAATAATCCTTGCAGGGGGGGGTGGGGAAGTTCACAAGGTGATTCCCACTGCATCACTGCTCTGCTCAAGAAGCTGCAGAGGCTCCCTGGGGCCTGGAGAAGAAAAACCAAGCTCCTCCCATAACAGTCTGGCTCCAATCAGAGAGACACACCAGGATGATTTCTCAGGATTCCCCCGCAGGCACTGGATATCCCAATCAGTACTATTCCCTGTACAGGACCCTCTAAAATCTGGCTCCCTCCTAAGCCCTGAAAGCTCTGCCCTCCCTTCTGGGAATCCGTCCTCCCCTCTAGGGTGATCCAAGTCTCCCCTCCCTCAGAGGCCGTTCCTCTGGCCGCACAGCCCCCCTGGGACGTGACTTGTATTGGTTCTGAATACGCTCTCTATTTGCTTACCCATGAGCAGGCCGTAGGACCCTTCCAGCAGAATGTAACCTTCCTGAGAGCAGGTACTCCCTCACTTTTGCATTTGTAGCTCTAGTTTGAGATGTGTATGTGTGTGGGGGGAACAGCAGGGGTTTAATAAATGATTGTTGGTTGATTCTCTCAACCATGAGAGTTAATTTCTGTCCAAAGTAGATTTTTTTAATAAAAAGCTACAATCCATTTGTAACAATCTTATAAGCTAATTTTTTATTTCTTAAAAATAGGCTTATTTTTTTATCTCTTTAAGCTGCTTGCTTCCTCTGTGAGCCTGGCCCTTTCCCCACAGAACCCAAGTTCGAGCCAGTTCCCATCAATGTCCAAAACCCATCATGTCACAAAGCAACTTCAGGTCATCTCCATTAGTCTGGATGATCCCCAATAATGAGTCCCCCAGGACCTGCCCATGGGTTCCTATATGGGAACTGCCCCCAGCTCAGCCAGGGACCCACTTGCCTCACAGCGGGACTCTAGTGACCAGATCTGCCATGTGCTGAGGTGGCTTCCGCACTCCCAGCTGGATGCTGTACAGATGACCAGAGCCATAGCAAACACATGGGATTAGAGACGTAGAAGTAGAAAGGACACTGGTGGTCACCCAAGGGTCCTCCTCTTCCTCATTTTAAAGAGGAATCCACCTAGACCCGGAGAGGGGGGTTGGCCGGCTAGGTCATAGTCCCTTCAATCCTGGGACATCGGCTCCTTGGCTGGAGACCCTCCATTCTGGCGCAGGCACTCGCCCTGGCTGCCTCTTCCACCTACTGTCCTTCCTGCTGTCTTTAAGCCCTGACTAAAATCCCACCTCCTCCAGGAAGCCCGGAGCTTGTTTTGCATAGATCTGTTTGCATGCTGCCTTCCCCATCAGAATGTGAGTGAGGGCAGCCACTGGATTTTGCCTTTTTGTACCCTCAGCGCTGAGCCCAGTGCCTGGCCCATGGCAGGTCTTAATAATTGCTTATTGACAGAATGAATGATGGACAAGTCAACCCTGGGTCCCCTCCATGGCTCCATAGCAGACACTTTAGAGAAGCTCAGGAGGCACCGGGGGCTTCATAAGCTGGTCTGCATACGGTGCTCCCCTCACAGCGATCCTAGCACTGGAGCAGGCCGGGTGTCAGCCCATTTCCAAGGAGTAAGAGAGAAGACCCGACTTGGCCCCGGGCCCCTGGCTGCAGGCAATCTCTGAGTCACGGCCTCCCGTGTTCCCTTGCAGCAGCCCCTCCTCCCAGGCCCGACCACGCCGTGCCGCCACTCGGATGGCCATGTTTGATTTTGTCTAGGCCTGGTCCCACGGGGACCCAAGACTAAAAGAGAGCTGCTTCCCTTTGATGGGAAGTACTTGTTTGATGAAGGAATTGAGGAAATCTCAGACAAAGAAAGGCAGAGAGATCAGAGTCTCCGAAGCTACAACCAAACCTCAAGAGTCTCACAAAGGTTCAAGCCTCTTTTTTCTTTTCAGGCCAGGAAGAGGGGTGGGCAGAGCTGAGCTGGGGGCTTTGAAAGCAGAACTTCCAGGCCCCCCACCTCCAAGGACCACCTACAAGGAAAGGTGAGAAGAACATCTCCTGCCTCCAGCCCAAGGGGCCACTTACCCTCCCAGAGGAATCCTGCACCCCCTGGGTTCCACACCAGCCCCTCTCCTAACACCCCATAAGACATTACAGCTGCTTTCTTGCTGGAAACAGCGGAGCCCACTTGGAGAGACATCTCTTCCCCCCCATTCCATTGCTTTATGGCTTTCCTAGTACTCATGGGCTTTGGGGAGGGGGGCAGAGTTTACTGACATTGCCTTGACTCCTGGGTAAGCCCTTCTCTGCTCATGACCCCGGGCATCCTGGTACTCACCTCATACTGAGCCAGATGGAAGAAGGCCGCAGAGCGATTGGCAAAACACAGTGACATTTCCTGAGTATTGGGTCTAGCGTGGGATGCTCCCTGCAAGAGGGATAAGGAGAGGCCAGTGAATGGAAAGAACTTTATCAGAGGACGAAGGCTTGTGTTCCACACCCACTCCTACTTGTCAGGGCATCCACTTGGGCACAATCTTGGCTCTTTCTGGGGTGAGCATGACGAGAGTAGCCCTGCCTAGCTGCCAGGCCAGGCTGTGGGACTGAGGGAAGAGGTTAAAAGTACAAAACTCTCTGACCTATCAGTGTCTCTACTTGGCCTGTGTCCCAAAGAATCATAAAAAAGGGAAAAGGAGCCACACGTGAAGAAATGTTTGTGGCAGCCCTTTGTGTAGTGGTGAAAAACTAGAAACTGAGTGGATACCCATCCGGGAGAATGGCTGAATAAGTTGTGGTACGTGAATGTAATGGAATATTATTGTTCTATAAGAAACTGTCAGCAGGATGGTTTCAGAGAGGCCTGGAGAGACTTGGATGAACTGATCATCAGTCATCCTTCAGGACCCCCAGGGGAATCTGGTCCATTGCAATTCTTGATCATGTCTCCACATACAAGCCCAGTGATTGGCTGGGAGGCGGCAGACAATCAGCAGTAGAGACTGCCCCACTGAGTAACGGATTCTTTTCTGGGTCTTTCGACCTCTTTACCACAACAGACAAGAGGACTCCCAAGGTAAGTCTAGCTTCCCACAAAACAACACCTTTGGGCCCCAAACTGTGAGGCTGGTGGGAGTCCATGGTGGGCGTGTCCTGAAAATAAAATTCTAAGCAAAAAAGAAAACAAGGAGATCTGTCAGCACAAACATCCACCAAGAATTCCTCGGCTTTTAGAGGGGCCGTGTGGAGTCCCTGGCACAGCGGAGCCATGGGCACCATTGCCACAAATTTGGTAGCCATGACAGCCATGGGTGGCTTACAGTGGAGTCCAGCAGACCAACGTTAGGACTGAGGCAGGGCCAGGAAGCCCAACTCCACCATCTTGGTTCCACTTCCTTCCCTGCACCGAAAAGGAAGGAGGGAACTTCTCAGGGTGCTGCTGTCCTTGGGGCCCGTTTTCCATGTTCAGTAACCTGGTCCATATCAGGCTTGCACTCAGTCCAAGAGTTCCAAAGCCAGAAGATCCTCCCTACAACCTACAACCCCCTGGACCTTATGATGAGGCGTGGCTCTCTTGTCTTGGGTGGCCTGGAGGGGTACACTGGTACCCCAGAGGCAAGAGGCATGGAAAGAGAAGTAAGCTTTTCAGGTCTGTGAAAGGGCCAGGACGTTTGTGGATGGATCTGATCGCTCCCATTCAGGAAATGTCTCCAAGTGTCTTAAGCACCTCATGGCTGTGGCTGTCTACGACCTATCTGTTCTTCAGTTAAAGGGCCTGTATAGGCCTAGCAAAGCAGAATTCTCACCAGCTCGTCCTCTTATGTGTTCCACAGGCATCCTTCAATGGCTTGCTGAGCCACAAAGGTGACCCTGGGGTCTTAAGGCTTTGCCAGTGCAGGGCAAGCTCTGGCAATCTCTGAGGAAAGTCCGGGGACATCTGTTCTTTGAGGGTCAGACTAGCTAATGAGCTCAGACAGGCTCCTTGCCAGGTGGGCCAGAGGGTGAGAAGGTCCCTCCCCAAGGCCATCGGCTGAGTCGCACCGAGTTCCATTTTGTGCTCCCACACTCAGGGCATCAAAGATCACTGAAGGGCTTCACATAAAGGTGGCCTATGATCCAGTGGGGCTGACAGACACAGTGGACAAGGCCTGGCGGGAGGCCCGGGAAGCCTGTGGCTCAGGACTACACACTGCCGCTAGGATTTAGGAACACGGGGCTTTCTTTAGGGAATGCGGGCCCCGCGGCACAAGGCTCCTTTTGTTTCCCAAGCATAGCCCAGGAAGCTCTGCCAGGCGTCCTCCTTTCTGCCCAACCTCTAATTACAGACTGAGTCTGAGGGCAGTGACAACAGTCACTGGGGCAGCCCAGGGCCCCAGAAGGCAGAGCCGCCCCCCTCCCCCGGCATGGCTGGGGCGCCTCCTGCTGGGGCGTCCCTGCCCCTCACCTTGGAGTAGAGCCTGGTGGCGGCCTGGTAAGCCTTCTTCAGGAATGCCTTGTTCCCTTCTTCCTTATACAAGAGGCAGGCGTCTGGGTCCTTCTCCACTGAGAAACCGTCAGCGAGCCTCTTTAAGAACACCTCATCTTCAGGCCTGCAAAGAGGAGAAAAGGCTCAGCCAGCGGCAGACCTGGACCTCAGAGGCCCCGGCCCAGTGCGCTCGTTTCCTGCCCCTGGGAACGGGGCCAAGTCCCCTTCCTTCCCCATCAGAAGGGCCAGTAGCACAAGGGGGGGGGGGGGGGCGTGCCAAGTGGAGGCCAGGCACGGAGGCCGGGGGAGGCTGGGCACTTTCCAGTGGACAGGCTCATGCTCACGGTTTCCTTCTACAACAATGATCATTCTTTTCGATTAGCATTAAATAGGCACTTGCTAATGCCTAGGAGCAGGAGAAGATGGCAGACTATTAGCCAACTTTCCTACATAGCTGTAAAGTACCCACACGCCCCCCAGGCCCTCAGCACCAGAATGCACACGGCTGACACGCCATGGAGGGCAGCCTCCTTCTTCCTTGATACGTATCTCCCCTGTGCTCAATGGTGCCAGTGGGCGAGCTCACCGTGCCACTCTTCGGTCCCCCTCACCGTGCGATGGCCAACTTAAACCTTGCCCTGAGAGCAGCAGGAAAGGCCTCTGGTCCCAGCTGAGCCCCGGCAGGACCGATGGCCTGGCCGAGGGCTGGCCCAGAGACAGAGTGCTGGTCACCCTTGGGTGTGGAAGGCCTCGGCACGGAGGGACTGTGCAAGGCTCAAGGGAGGGAGTCTGGCAGGGTGACTATCGCCTCTCATGGTGGTTTCTGCCTGTGACCGTGGCCAAATCCTGACGGCCCAATCAGGGTCTCGGGAGGGCTGCAGGATCACAACTGTCTTCACTCTAGTAGTGAGAAGTTGCCATCTTGGGCGGGAACAGAGTGTAAAGGGGCCTTGGGAACAAAAAGTCTGAGAAGAGCTGCCAGCTGGACTGGAGGCTCCTTCCGATCTAGAAAGGGGCAGAGCGGGCGAGCTGACCTGACAGAGGATAACCTGGGGAAGCTGAGACAAGGACACGATCTAGCTGTGGAAATGGGGTTGTGGACCATCACGTCAGAGAACCTGAGGCAGGCCTGGGGGCCGCCCCCTCTCCTCCGGGACTTACTGGAGTAGGGAGGAGCAGTGCAGAAGGACTTCTCGCAGGGCACTGGTGCCAAGCGCCGTCTGGGCAGAGGGCGGGAGCTGCCGCCACCGCCGGTGCACGTGGGCCCGCCACTCCTCCAAGGGCAGGTCCATGGTGCCGCAGACCTGCAAAGTCAGGGGAAGGGCACATCAAGCTTTGTGGTTCAGGCGCGCCTGCCTCTCCACGCTGCTCTAGCCCTTGGTGCGCCCATACCATCTACCGAGTTTTCTTGGCAAGGACCCTGGAGGGATCTGCCATTTCCTTCTCCTGTGGGTTACCTCAGATAGGGTTACCTGACTTGCCCAGGGTCACCCAAACCAGGCAGCAATTGAGGCTGGATTGGAACTCGGACCCTCCCAACTCCAGGCCCACCACTCCATCACTGAGCCATCTAGCTCACTGCTGCCCTTTTCCAACACTCCACAGACAGGGGACTTTGGCATGTGGCCCCCCTGCCCTGCTCTAGCTGTAAGGCAGTCTGGTACAAGGGAAAGCGGCTGAACCAAGGATCAGGAAGGTCCTGCCTCTGCGACTAAGTATGTGGCCAAGGACAAGTCACCCCATGGCCTGGAGCCTCCGTTTCCTCGCTGGAAGATGTACGTAGTCCTCCCTGGAGGAGCCGCCTTCATCAGGCTGTTGTTGGTCATTACCACGACCGTCCCTCCCTCAGCTCGAGGCTGAGAACCCCCCTGCTGCCACACTGTGCCAGGACACCAGACTGGGAGCCTCGGGCCAGGCTTCCTGCCCTTCCTCTTTCTTGCCCAAGGGACACAGAAGAGGTCGTTAACCACTGAGCCTCAAAGGGCTCCTGGCCAGGTCTGAGCTGTGGTGCTAAGAAAAGCCGGCAGCTCCTCAATCATTCAGCAAGCACCTACTAGGTGCCTTCCACTTGGCCCAGCTCTCACTGTCATGAGGCTTTTCCTTTTTGTTTTTGTTCTACTGCACTCAGCCACTTCCTTCTCCAGATCATTTGACATGTGAGGAAACTGAGGCACACTGGGTGACGTGACCTGCCCAGGGTCTCACAGCCAGTAGGGTCAGAGGCTGGGTTTGAGCTTTGTCTTCCCGACTTCAGGCCCTACGCCCTGTCCACTGAGCCAAGCTGGTTATTTTTCCTTTTATCACATCTAACTCTGTAACCCTGCAACTCAAGACTGCTCAATTCTGTTTCCTATATTGTAACGTGCCCTCCTGGCAGTTACAATTACTAGTCTGCCCTAGGCTCAACAGAGTACCTTTGACCACTGACCTTTGCAGTGTCAACTCTACCCGGCTCGCCTCCTCCGAGGCCTTCAAAGGTCTGTCAATGATCTCTTGAATAGTAGTTTAATAACCGGTAGCATGCTCTAGAACAGCCACTTGTAATCTTAAAAGCCTTTATTATACCTACTCACATAATGCCCTGACTTGTTGGTTCCCTAGTGAACACCTGGTTAGAAGACCCACGTGTTCTCTACCAAACTCCTTACCTCTCGGCTATCCATCCGCTTGGCTTGGCTCAGCTACCCCAGGTTAGGGAGCCAGGTTAAAGAGAGCGACTACTGTCTGCAGTGGGCTTATAAAGGGCCTGTGAGGTCACACACACAACCAACCAGCGAGAGAGTCGTCACCCATTACGAAGCTATCTCAGTATGGCCAGGATCCCACCCACAGGGCAGTCCTATATCCACAGAGAATACTTCCGGGCCACTCAATCTCCTGTTGCCATTTAAAGGGCCCTTACAATTCCCTTCTCTTGTTTTGCGGGAACCACATCCTTACACTATATGGCCTGGTCTCCAGGGAAACTGTTAATGGACGGGGAATCTCCCAGGGGAAGTCACCCTAAGCCTGCATGCTCCCTCATATCTGCCTCCTTAAAGACATAGCTCAGGGACTACTTCCTACTTGAAGCATTTTCTGACTGAGACAAGGGCTAGGCCTTGTTTCCGAAACTACTTTGTATTTATTTTTTATGCATATGTATTCATTAATTCGTATTGTGCTATGTATCTATTTAGGTGTTCTTGTCTCCCATTGGATTGTAAAGTCACTGTGAGAAGGGATTATTTTATTTAGTCAATCAACTAACATGTTTAGATTAGTCTGATTAGTTTGAAGAAGGAACCCTGTGACGTGATCCCATTATTCAAATCTATATTGCATATTTCTACTGGGTTGGAACCTGTGACCATATTTAACACAATTATAACCCCAAACAGACCATGTGGAATACACATGACCATTTCATAGGTTCATTATTCACATAAATCAGGACCTAGCTCTATTCAGTGCCTACTATGTGCCACGTACTATGCTAAGTGTAAAGAAAGGCAAAAAAGTTAGTTCCTGCCCCATAAGCTCACAATCTAACCCCAAAAAACTGTACAAACAAGATATCAACAGGATCAATTAGAGATTATTGAACAGAGGGCAAATACTAGCATTAAGGGGTGTGTGTATGGGAAAGCTTTTTGCCGGTGAGTCATTAGGGGTACCAGGTGCAAGGGTGGATGCCGACTTGGCCTTGGGGAAAGGAAAATTTTCCCAACAATCAGAGCTATAAAAGAGGACCGGCTGCCTTCAAGAATACGAGGTTCTCTCTCGATGGATGGCTTCAGTCAAAGGCTGAATTGCTGCCCATCAGGTTTGCTCTAGAGCAGGTTCCTGACTCAGGTCTGTGAATATTTAAAAAAATGTCTGGATAGCTGCTCTGCAGTACAACTGATTTCCTTCATAATCCCATGTGCTTTATTTATAAAAAGTGAAGCCCTCTGGCTAAAAAGTTCAAGTGTAGGACATACTAGTTGTTCACTGGGGTCTTTTCCCCAAAATTGAGGCCAAATGAGTTAGGTTTAGAGAGGTTCATCATCAGGATGGCAAAAGCAAGATGAATATTTCAGATGTAACAATTTTCACAGATTATTAAGTCACTAAGGGAGTGCAATCTCCATAATGGAGAATAACCACGTGGATGAAGTCATAATCCGTGAACAACTAAAGTATTCTAGTGTAGAACTCTGGTTTTTTCCAGTTGCTCGGTTCTAATACTACCTGTTCTACTAAGCAGCTAAGTGAGGAAATCAGCGATCCTGGCCCATGGATTCTTGAAATCCCTAAATCCACAATCAGTCCACCTCTAAGCCAGATGGCTCCGGCCTCCTTTCCCGGGAGACCCCCCCCCCCCATTCTATCCCCTTTCATAGCTGTCCTGAGACTACTATGCATTCCCTCATCTCTGCCTCTTATAATCCCTCAGTTCCCTCAAGATTCGGCCCATGGGCCTCCACCTAGATGGCATCTCTCCCCCAATATCTTGCATTTACTTTGCATGTTCAAAATCCCTAATTACTGCATCAAATGTGAGCTCATGATGACATTTCTCCCCCAAAGCACTTAGATAAGTAAAGTTGCTTATTCCATAGAAACAAGGATTTTCTTCTGTTTTTTCTCTAAGTGGGTCTGCCTGCCCCTTACTCCAGTGAATGTGAGCTAGTGATGACATCTCTCTCAAAATAGCCTGCATTTACTTCCCATGGATTTAGATAAGCAATGATTGCTCACTCCATAGAATATAAGTTCATGATGACATTTCTCCCCAATTACCCTGCATTTACTTCACATGTTCTTAGATAATAAATGCTCACTCCACAGAATTTTTCTCCTGTTGTCATGCTTGCGGATCTGCCGGCCCCAGGCCTCTCCCCATTTTGATCCTCCCATCAGACACTAAAGGATCTTGTGAAAACCCTAATCTGATCAATATCTCCCCCTACCCAGGAAATTCTACCGGCTTCCTATTACCTCCAGGCACAAATACAAAATGCTGGCATTCTAAACCCTTCCTAATCAGCTGCCTCCCGTGTCCCAGTCTTTCCCTGATGCAGGGACTCCAGCTGCTCCAGCTCCTGCTTTGCCGCTGGCTCTCCCTCCTCTGCTCCTGACCTCCCTGCCTGCCTTTATTTTTTATTTATTTTTTACTATTTCCCTTTTTATTAGTGACTTTGTTTAGTTTTACCAATTATCTTCTCCTTAACTTTAATTTTCTCCTGAATCATGTTGGGAGAGAAAAATTAGAGCAAAAGAGAAAAACCAAGGGAGACTAATTTATTTATTTTCTGAGGCTGGGGTTAAGTGACTTGCCCAGGGTCACTCAGCTAGGAAGTGTTAAGTGTCTGAGACCAGATTTCAACTCGGGTCCTCCTGAACTCAAGGCTGGCGCTCTATCCATTGTGCCACCTAGCTGCCCCCATCATGGGAGATTTAAAAAAAAAAAAAAAAAAGAACTGACCCTAGCATGTGCTGGTTTACCTGCAGTCTCCTTAGTTCTTTCTCTGGACGCAGCTGGCGTTTTCTGTCCAAAATCTACTGGGGCTGCTTTGGCTCACCCCGGCTTCCTTTAAGTCTGAACTGAAACCCTCCCTGCTCTGTAGGTTATTTCCTATTTATCTCACAGCTTGTTTGCTCACAGTTTCTCCCATTAGACTGCAAGCTCCTTGAGGGCAGGAATTTCTTTGGCCTTTTTTTTGTTTCCCAGGCACTTAGCACAGGGCCTAGGAAACAGTAGGTGTTTAATAAATGCTTTTTCCCTAATTTATTGATTGTTCACTTTTTCAGTCTTTTTAAATTTTGAGTTCCAGATTCTCTCCCTCCTTCCCTCCCCCACCTCCCCCACTCAGCGAGGTTGTCAATCATGCATGTGAAACCTCGAGAAACACGGTTCCCTGTCAATCATATCACAAAATAAATAAAAATAAGGATGTTATTTAGTAAATGGTGGTTATTTCCAGTACCTCGAAGCGTGTCTGGCTCTTACTTTACCAGATGCTTGTGGAACCACTGCCCGAGCGGGCGCAAGGCTGCCCCCGAGATTTCAGTTAATTTCTCCGGATGTGAGTATTGTTATGTTGTTATTAAGGACCTTTAAGGTCAGAATCACACCCACGGGCTCCCTGGATTCTAGAAGGGGAAGGGGGCGGGGCTCTGGGGCTGGAGTCCGGAAGCCGGAGCCTGCCTCAGTTTCCCCATCTGTAAAATGGGGATCAAGCTGCACCCCCCCCCCCCCCCCCCCGCTTCCTAGGGTTGTGTGGCTTTAACGCGCGTAGGCCCCACAGGCACACAGTAGGTGCCCAATAAATGCTTCCTCCCGTTTATAGCCGGGGACAGAGAAACTGGCGAACAGGAGGCCCCAGGCCGGGCCCAACAGCGACCTGGCGGTTCTGCCCCGGCCCGCTCTCACCTGGACCGCACGGCTCGCAAGGCGCGCGGCCTGGCACACTTCCGGGCCGGCCTCCCAGTCGCGCGTGGCTCCTCCTCCGCGTGGGCCAGGCTCCGCCGGGTAGAGCCCCGCGCCGGCCCGCGCTCCCGCCCCCGTACGCTCAGCTCAGGGATAGACGCCGGTGGGCGGGGCCTCACATCCTCCCCGCGCTCGAGGAAACTTGGCCAATGGGCTACCGGAGTGGCGCTTTGAGCCCGCCTCCCACGCCGCCCGCGTCCGGAGCGCGAGAGCGACGCGCGTCACGGCCGGCCCGGGCCAATCAGGTTTGAGCGCGCGGGAGAGACCCCCCCCCCCTTCTACCCCAGGACTCCACGGACCCCGCTGGAACCCCCAGGAACCGAGAGAGCTACCGGATCCCGGACGGGCCAGGACAACGGACAGCCATGAGCGGACGCCTGAGCGAAGGGGCCATCGGGGTGAGGGGGGCGCAGAGGGCGCGGGGCCGGCTGCGGGGGGAGGGCCGCGGCTCTGTTGGCGGGAGCCGGAGAGGCGCCGGCTGGGGGAAGCGGGGGCGCTCCAGGGGGTGGGGGTGGAGTCAGTGTTGTGGGGACTAAAAGATGGGCCTGTGTTGGGGACCGGGGAACCTAGTGACTTGGGGGTGGGGGAGGGGTGTTTTGAGCCATGGGGAGCCCTGTTCGGAGGGTTCTGGGGGGCGGTGTTTGGGGGGCCTGGGAGAGTTGGAAGCGACTTCCGACGTCTCCCCTGTAAGGCCTGAACCAGAATCTCACCTCTCAGCAAGTGGTGGTTGGAAGACCCCCAGTAAGGGGGAGCCCCGCGTCCCAGCTCCCCTTGTCCCAGGTACTCCCTCCAGCTGCGGCTCCCGCCTGACCTCAGGGGCCAGGCCTTGCTGGTTACAACCCCCCCCACAGTGTGCCCTTCCTGGGTGGGGGGGTGTCCCGGGGATGTGTCTGGGATAACGCCGAGCTTGTCCCCCTTGCTCAGAAACCTCCACATGCGCCCCTGCACCGGGGCCCTTTGGGTCAGGGGCCGACTTTTTGCCTTCTTATTCTCAGCATCATTAAGCACCGGGCCTGCCGCACCGTTAGTCTGTGATAAACGCTTGTTGATGAGTCTCTGCCACTGGGGTGCTTTCTTCTGGGTAAAGGCCCGGCTAAAATGTGACTTCAAACTCGCTGGCCAGATAATATGTAACCCGTGCAGGACGGTGTGGGCTTGTTACCGTGCAGGACGGTGTGGGCCTGTTACCGTGCAGGACAGTGTGGGCCTGTTACCGTGCAGGACAGCGTGGGACTTTTTACCGTGCAGGACGGTGTGGGCCTGTTACCGTGCAGGACGATGTGGGACTTTTTACCGCGCAGGACAGTGTGGGCCTGTTACTCCCCCGGCTCCTCCCGGCCCAGCCTGTTTTGTAACTTTCATATCCCATCATTGATACAGATCGAGCTTACATTCAGAGCAATTAACTTTTTTTCAGAGGCCCCGCTGTACCCACCTTGTGCTGGTCAAGTTGGTCTTTTTATACTCAACTGTGAGACTTCATTTATCCCTGTTCAATTGCCTCCTATTTGATTCAGCAGAATATTTATCTCTTCCTTCCCAGCTTTATGCAGCTGTAGGTTGGATGAGCATTTGATGTGATTGGTAAAAAAGTTCACAGTCCAAAAGGCACATCTCTGGGCACTCCACTGGACTGCCTGATGTTGAGCTTTTTTTTTTTTTTTTCCTTCTCAAGGTCATTTATTATTATTATTATTTATTATAGCTTCTTATTTACCAGATATATGCATGGGTAATTTTTCAGGACATTGAGCTTTAATGGGCCCATCGATTCAACTTATTTTGTATGAGAATCTGTAGTCTGCATTTCTCCACATTTTCTACAAGAGCTTAATAAACTTGTCAAACGTTTTAGGGAAAAGAAGGTTTTTCAAAAGAACTTGTTCTTGATGAAGACCTTCTGTCTTTTCACCATCATTTCTTCCTTTTCTGACTCTTCATTAATCATGGTTAGTGATTTTCATGGATTACAGAGCTAGAAGGGGTCTTTGTAGACCATGTCTAGATATCCTACGCTTTCTCTGCTCTCCCACAGTCCACAGTATGTTATATCCTAGACCATTCAGCTTCTTATGACTTGCCCAGGGTCACACAGCTAGGAAGTGTTAAGTGTCTGCGGCCAGATTTGAACTCAGGTCCTCCTAATGTCAGGGCCACTGCACCACCTGTTTTTTGTCACGATTTGGATCCCCTCAAATTTGGAGATATTTTTTGTGACCTCCTCATCTCCCAAGGGTTTGATTCTTTCTATTCTGTTACTTCCAGATCTCTCCTCAGTCTCTCCTGATCTCTAGTTTCACATCACCAGTTGCCTGCTAGTCAATTTGGCTGGATGTGGAATAGACAACTGAAACCCAGTGTGTCCAAAGGAGGACTTGTTTTTCCCCTCAAATCCATCCTTCTGAACTTCCCTATGTCTTTTTTAAGTTTGAGGGGCAGGGAGATTGGGGTTCTCTTGTTTACGCTGAAAGTGTAGGGACTGTTGTGAACCTTATCTCACTTGGATCAGCATAAGAGCATTGACCTCCATATCTCACTTGGGCTGGTTTGCCCATTCTTAGGTAATCTGGTGGCTCCCCCTTGTGAGGCTCCTGAGGCTACCCATATTATTGCAGATGCCCCATCATAACGTCCTGGAAGTCCCAGCTAGTAGGGCTTATAGGCATGCTTCACCTTTCGTGGCCTCTTTTTTTTTTTTTTTTTTTTTTTAAAGGCACCACCTGTCTTAGTCACTCAGTTTTGTAACTGGGGTATCCTTCAGAACTTCTCATCACATGTTCAGTAAGTTGCTTAATTTTCTTGTTTTTATCTCCATAACATTTCTTTCTTTTTTTAGCATCCAAATGCTTTTAATATTTTAATTTTTCCCCAGTTACATTTAAAACGATTTTTTTTTATAACTCTAAGTTCCAGATTCTCTCTCTTATCCTCAACCCGAACCCCCATTAAGAAAGCATATGGGAAGTTATGTAAAACATTTCCATAAAAGTCATGTTGTGAAAGAAAACATAGATCTCCCCTCTTGAAAAAAAAAACCCTCAAGAAAAATAAAGTGAAAAAAGAGAGTGTGCTTCAATTTCTATTCAGACAATCAGTTCTTTCTTTGGGGATGGATAGGATTTTTCATATTAAGTCCTTTAGAGTAGTTGTGGATCATTGTAGTGCTGAGAATAGCTAAGTCATTCACAGCTGCATCATTCTAGAACATTGCTGTTATTTTGTACACAGTGCTTTTCACTTTGCTTGATTTCATGGAGGACTTTCCAGGTATTTCTGAGAGTATCCTGTTTATCATTTCCCACAAAACAATAATATTCCATCATAGTCACACACCATGATTTATTCCCCAACTGATGGTCATACCCTCAGTTTCCAGTTTTTTGCCCTGAAAGAATAGCTGCTATAAATATTTTTGTACATGTAGGTCCTTAGTGGTATTGTGTATTTATAGCCCTTTGGGCATAGTTCATATCTTTTGACCATTTACCAATTGGGGCATGGCATGGCTCCATAGCAGCTTTCAAATAGGACTTCGCTCCCACAGCTCCCAGACCTCATCACCTCCTGATTGTAGTCGAGGAATCATCCTGAGCCCCTCATCATCTCAGCCCTACTCTTCTCCCTGTATCCAAGCTGTTGCTAAGGCCTGCCGACTTTACCTCTGCAGCAACTATTGAATATACTTTCTCTTCTCTGACCCAGTCACCACCCTCAAAGGGCCCTCATCACCTCACACCTGGACTTCTGGTGGGTCTGCCTTCTCACGTTTTTCCCCCAATCCTCCATTCATTCCCTGAAGTGATTTTCCTAAGGCAGAGGTATGATTATGTCACTCTTCTCCTCCCCCATATAGTAAACTGCAGTGACTTCCAATAACATGCAGGATCAAATACAAAATGTTTGGCATTCAGAGCGCCCCCCTCCACACACACACACCTTTCCAAACTTTTCACAAATTACTCCCTGCGGTGTATCCTATGAACCAATGACTCTGACTTCCTCTTCATCTCCTGACTACTGGTATTTTCTAGCTGTCCTGGTTCCTGGAGTGGTCTCCCTAAGCTATTCTGACTACTCTCTTCTCTGGCCTCCTAAAGTCCCAAATAATATCCTATTTTCTACAGAAAACCTTCCCTGACCTTTAAATTCCTTTCTTCTTAATTATTTCCTATTTATGCCATATATGGCTAACTTTGTATAGATTTGTTTACGTTTCCCCCATTAGATTGTAGGTTCTTTAAAGGGAGGGGTTATCTTTTTTCTTTTTGTATCCCCCTGTGCTTGGCACAATGCTGGCACATAGTAGGTGCTTAATAAATATTTGATGATTGATTGGATTGTTGTAATAGCTTCCTGATTGGTCTTCCTGCCTCAAGTCTTTTCCCTCCACTTCACCAGAGTGATTTTGTTTAAAATGTGCCGGTCTCTGGGCTTCCTAATACCTCTAGGATCAAATATAATCTTTTTGGTGTTTGAAGTCTTTTACAACCTGGCCCTACATTTTTGGGCTTATGACATGATTCTCTTTTATGAATTCTGGTCTTACCCTCTGCTTTCTTGTTTTTGCCCTTTAGAATCTCTAATTTTCTTTGAGGCTCAGCTCAAGCACCACTCACATGGAGCTTTCTCCCCTTCTTGAGCTGCTGGTCTTGTCCCCCAAGTTGTTTTGTATGTGGCTGTGTATATTAATGTTGTCTCTTCCAGTTGGAATAAGTCCTTTTCCTTTTAAGAACAGAACTTTTTGGAGTCATACCTAGTAGTGGGGGGACAGTGACTTTTCATAATTATCTTTGTATCCCCAACTTCCAGCACAGTGTCTAGAGAATTGTAGTTGCTTAATAAGTGCTTGTATTTTATTGGTTATATTTTTAAAATTATATATTGCTACTCTGTTCCCTTTCTGTAAACAATAGTTTTTAAATAAGGAACATCCTTCCAGAGGCATAGTCAAATAATGGTTGACTTGCTATCAAGTCTGTGATGCCTGCAAGGTCAAATTCACCCTTTTGCTTTATTGTTACCCATATGTTGTGCATTTGTTTTTGTTGTCTCAGGTCACGAATTTTAAAATGTTCTTGGTTTCTTTCTAGGATTTTGATCCTGAGGGGTGAGAGTTATTGATGGTGGTGGGGGTATTTGTATAGTACAGAAATAAAGGGTAGTAATTGTGTGTAATTGCTGGCACTTAAAGGTGGAAATCTTTTGCCTAAGGAGAGGGTCGGAAAGAAGTTAGGACTCTGTATATGTGTTGGTAGAGGAGGTGTTTGGAGCCGTGGAAAAGAGGAAATAAAAATCGATAGGGAGATTGAGGGAAACACTGATGGGGAGGGTTGGGAAATGACTATAGTAGGATTGGCTGACCATTGGGCATACAGGTGGAGATGGCTTGCACTACTGTGTTCTAAAGTAAAGAAGAAATGATTCATCACTTTAACATGAGATTCACATGGAATTCTCTTGGCTGTTCTAGTCAATTTGAAATGTAAATACGCCTATATTTCATCCTCACCATCTGTCCAGTTCCAACCTTGATTGTCAGTCAGAAGCACTTAGCCATGATTTTGAGCCAAAAGATGCAGATCACAGTCTGTAGGCCAGAGCTCCTATGATAGCAAAAGAGATTCTGCATGTAGCTAGCCACTGTGTCATGGAATACTAATAATCTGTTTTAAAAGTTAGGGATCACATAAAGCTACATTGTTAATAGTGCTATTGTCTTTTGAATATGAAGAGCTACTTTTTGTGATGTATGTGTATGCTTTGCATGTTTGAGAAAGAATACATCTTGTCCTGCTTGAACTTAAATTGAGCCAAGTGTGGTGATCTGGGATTGTATGGGGGAGGAGAGAAGGGGCATTGTTCAAGGTGACAAGATCCAAGTTGATTTTAAACAAGAAGCTTTTCTAAGGATTGAGTGTCCTCTTCCCTTTTAACCAGCTCTTCCTAAGGTCTCTGAGACCTAAACTATTACTAGGTTTTATGTTTGTGCAGAAAAAATTTCACATCAGTTCAGTTATAACTAAAATTAACATTGTCTCTTTTCAGCTCATAATGCAACAAGGAGATACTACTATAAAACCCATACTCCAAGTCATTGTAAGTATCCAAGTACACCACATCATCTTTCTAATTTATAAGTGCAAGTGAAATTAGTGCTACATTTGTATAAGATGTTTGTGGGAAAGTGGAAGGAGCAGGTGGGAGGCAGCTTTGGTGAGAGGTGATGATTAACTTTGGCTCGAGGTGTTAACCAGAGGCTTTCCCTTCCCTACTGGCAGCAAGTCCTCAGGAAACACTTGCTTATTGATTTATTTGTGCATTGGGTTTGATTTAGGGGAAGGGAAGGAACAAAGATCTTGGGGAGTGAAGGAAAAATGCTTCAATCCAGTTTCTTTTCACTCACTTTTCCAGGGGAGTGGTCTTAACATTTTTGTCTCATGTTGTGCTAATGTCAGATTTATTCTCCTGCCATTGTGTTGGGGTGTTGCAGGAGAGTCCATAAGAAAGCAGGCTAATAACTCAAGTTTTCTATCCTAGAACATCCGGCCGATTGCTACAGGAAATTCTCCACCCCGTTATCGAATGCTCATGAGTGATGGATTGAATACTGTATCCTGTGAGTACAGTGTATAGAATTAAGAATTTGGTTCTGTTGGAAGTGATAGAAATACTCCCACCACCTTGAAATCCAACATTTTATGACATTCAAGAGCCTTATTTTAAGGCATAGATGGAGTTGGCAATATAATTCCGACAGAATTGCAGCTGGCAGAGCATTTTAACAATAGAACAGTCCAAGTGGAAAGCTGCCACTTGGCTTAATTAATTTTCTCTAACTGGCTCTATATGTTTTCTGTGTGATTAATTTCCCTGAGGATGATATTGACTTTAAGTGAATGTGATGGGTTAGTTGTCCTATACCTGCTTCTCTTGAATTTTATTTCTATGTTGGGAGCTTAAAAAGGGAGATAGACTTTGGGGAATTTGTTGCTAGAGTTAGCAAACACATGTTCTGCATGTGAGAGACTCCTAAGGATGTTTTGTTTTTTTTTCTGTATTTGGTCATGAACTAGAATGGTTCTAAAAGGTGAATTTGGGCACATTGAGATAAAGGTGTATAGAAATGTTGTGATGCATTTTTTGCTAACAGCAAATGACTTGTCATCATCTTGTGGAGGAGAGAAATTGGGGCAGGGAATCTGCATATCACAGATTTGCCTTAATTTCAGAGAACATCTGTTTTTATTATGTGCTCACTGTTACACTCATATAGGACTTTTACCCCAACTTGATCAGTATTCATGTTCTTTGGATTGAAGTGTCAGGAGGCCAACTCGACATGTTGTGGAGATTAAATCTCTCTTACTTTTCAGCTTTCATGTTGGCAACACAGCTGAATGTACTGGTGGAGGAAGAGCGTTTGTCAAGCAACTGCATTTGCCAGGTTAACCGGTACATTGTTAATACCCTGAAATTTGGAAGGTATGTGTTTTTTTTCCTTTCCTGTTTCATTGAGTGGGGATGTTAATTTGTTAAAACGAGCACATAAATCAAGCTCTAGGTCTATAAAATGGACAGCTCTTAGGAAGCAGGAATTGAGGCCTTATTAATTAGTAGTAATAGGCCTGGTTCAGACCTCAAACATACTGGTTACTCAATATCACTAATTAAAGTATATCTCAACTTTTTTTTTTCTAATGTCTTTTTGGTGGCAGAGGGAAGGATCCTTTATTACTTTGACTTCCTTTTATATATGCTTATTTCTCATTGGATATTTTAGATTAAAGGCCTAGTCTTTTATGAAGTAGGGCCCCAATGTAAAGACACATTTCAAGTACTTAATCTAGTATTACCTATCAGACTCCTCCTCTGATGACATTGTTAGATGTTATAGTAGAGAATCCTTTTGTGTATGGTTGGACTGGAAAGCTACTTTCTTCTCTCAAATTCTGTGATTTCCCTCTCTTTCCCCTCCCCCCCCATTTAAATATATATTTTTTGTATTTTATTTCTACTTGTGTTCAGAAAATCATAGATAAAGATCTAGAAGGCACCTCAGTGATCATCCTGTGCCTTCTTCAAAGGCTACAAGTACCTTGTACCTACCTCTCTTGTTTTAGGATGAGGCACCTGAGAACCATTGAGGTTAAATGATTTACCAAAGTCACATGGGGTCAACTTGAATCCTGGCTCTATGCCTGTAATAAACTTCCTGTACCATGTTGGTCCATCCATAACACACACACACACCCTAGAATGTAAGGAAATGTTTAGTTTTTGTCTTTGTATTCCCAGTGCCAGTATTCCAACATATTAGATGCTACTTAAATGTTTGAATTGAATAGTAAATGGTGTTTTATCTTAAATAAATGAGGCCCACATTTAGTTATATTTAGCATCTTAATAAATAATCTGAGCTTCTGAGCACATCTTTCATGGGAATTAAAAGAATGTACTTAAATGATACTTTGTAATATTTCAGAATCCAAATAGCCCATATTACTAAAAACTTATTTCTGAATAAGGCCTGTCTGTGACTGCTCATTTTTACTTTAACTTGAGAGAAAAGCAAATTTTTAGGTATAAAAATAACTTTTGCTGCCTGTAATTTTTTGTGGTTTTCACCTCTTGTTAACTGTGTCTATACAACTTGTCTTCCATGACATTGTAGGCCTATGTCTTTGAAGTGATTTGTAACCATGGTACAGTGCTGCCTTTTGATTCAGTCTGCCCCATAAATTCAACAGAACAGGCATCTTTAGTCTAATTTTACAGACTTGAGCAGAAAGGGGAGAGTACTTGTTAAAGTTTGAGGGAAAGTCCAGGACTCAGAACCAGTGATTCTTTTTCTTAGATGGCCACTTTTCCATGCTGTCATCTGATGTCCAAGTGACTGAAGGAAACATTCTTCCCATGAGCCCTAGATCCCCCAAACTTATAGTTTCATTCAGTTGACTTTTAAGTCCTAGCTGGGGATCAGGAGCTCACATTGTACTAGGATTCAGGTTGGAGGCTCTTTCTGGTTGTGGCCTTGACCCTTTGACTTTGGTGAATCACAGCTTCTCTTCCACCTGAAAAGGAAAGGGAGGGGGAACATGAGTTCTAATTTCTCCAAGGTCTGTAATTCTTTACTTTTAATTCACAATTATTAGTGAACTTTTCTTGGGAGGAGGAAGAGAAGGAATGCTTGGTCCTGTGTGTTCTTTGGTGGGGAGCTCTTTCCTAACACCTCTTTGGCATCTCATTGATGGCTTCCAGTTGGAGATGAGCGTCTAGAGCCTACAGACAGATAACTAGTATATACCAGATACAGGGCTTGGGGAGCCTTTCTCCTCCATTCCAGGCTGCATCTCTCAGTTCTGTGTTTCCCCAATAAAAATAGACTAACTAGATAAAGACCTGCTGAAAGGCATTGAAACAAAGTCTAAAAACCTTGTGGGATTTGGGAAGAGATTAGTGATAGCTGTGATTAGTTATCAACTTGGATTTCATACCTACTCACTTGTATTTTAGGTGATAAAATCCTGAAAATAGGATACCAAATTGAGGCAAACTGAAAAAAGATCTCTACTGGTTATTTTGAGAAATGTTGAGTTCCTTATCTTTTACTCCTCCCTCCCTCCCTCTCAGGCAATTGGGGTTAAGTGACTTGCCCAGGGTTACACAGCTGTCTGAGTGTCTGAGACCAGATTTGAACTCAGGTCCTCCTGACTTCAGGGCTGGTCCTCTATATATACTACTTTGCCACCTAACTGCCCCTCACTTATTTCTTGAGAAGCAAAGGTCCAATGAATTGACTGATCCTTTCACTTTTGAAAAAAATGTCAGCCCTCTAACCTAGCAACATCGGTAAACATGCTAGAATATATTTCTAAAAGTGTTTTAATTATCTGAAGCTTTGGAGTGTATTTATTTTTGAGGTGCTTCCATGCCTTTTTCTGTGAGAAATTTTTAATTTCCTGTTCTAGAATGCAGTGTCATATTTTCGTTCACTGATCAAAGGTTCTTTCATATAAAATAATATCTGCAGCTTTTGGGAAGTAGATTCAGGCTTTCTTGGAGGGTCCATTGGATCTTTATCTTTTTTTATTTTACCAGTTCAAGACTTAAAAAAGGAGTTTTTTGAGAAAGGCAACTTCATATGAACTGAAAGTCAGGAGATCCGAGTTCTAATAAGGGGCCCCTCACTTGTTGGCTTTGGGATATTGAGTAAATCAGTTATCTCTGCCTCAGTTTCTTCATCTGTCAGTTGGGGATGTAATATTTGTACCATTTATTTCATGGAGTTATTGATTCAAATGCATCCTGGTCTTGCCTACTTTTATTATTTCTCTTATTGAATCTGCACAACTATTGGTGTAAGTTGAATTTTTACTGAAAATATAAATGCCACGTCAGTTAGTATACATATACTATATAATAGTAAAGTATACATATTACACAAGTACTATTGAAAATAAAATCTTTTTGTTAAAACTGTTTAACATTCTACTTCTGTAGTTGTTCTTCCCCTTTTTTCATATAAGGACCTTTTTTTTTTTTTTAACCTCAGAAAGCTTCATGGACATTACATATATATATATAATAGTAGTTATATTATTTGTAGGTATTAATTGAGAAAATAAATGATAGCATGGTTGCTGTGCATTCACCGATGAATATTATTGGTGTCTGTATACATTTGAAAAATAATGTATATAAATGTGTGAGACATTCAGTCTATGGAAAATGTGTTTATTATAATGAGTCACACTGCATGTTGTTGGTGTTAAATAAAGAACAGAATCATTCTGCTTGGGGGTGGGGAGTGTGTGTGTGTGTGTGTGTGTGTGTGTGTGTGTGTGTGTGTGTGTACACATATACCTTTTGCAATAGCTCTGGAGCTCCTGAGAAATCAATGAACCACAGGTTGGGAATTACTACTGAGAGTTTCCTTGTGTCATTTGCCCTTTGGAGAGGTGCTGTTTATGAAATAAGATACATTATTATGTTTAAGAGGTGGAAGGAAGAGTTATGTTTTAGAAGAGAGTAAATGCACCCATGGAACACGAAATATGCAGTGAAAAAATTAGGGAAATATTCAGTGTGAGAATCATTAAAATAACTTATTTCCCAAGTTATTTGGCCATTTCAGAAGTAGTTAATGCAGAGAAAGTCATTATTAGAATAGTCAATAGGGATTGCATGTTTATGAAACAGCCTGCATGATAGCTTGAGGTCTTAGGCTTGCATGTACTTTTCCTTTTACTGATTTTAACTTTATATTCTTTTGCCCTTATAGGAAGGTGGTTATATTGATGGATTTAGAAGTTTTGCAGTCTGCTGATGAAGTTGGAGGAAAGATTGGCAATCCAGTGCCCTATAATGAAGGTAGGGCATGGCTATTTGCCTAGATCAGATGATCAAATTGAATGAATGTTTAGAGTATCACCATCTTGATCCTTCTCGTTTTACTTACACATTCATGAAAAAAAGGGAGGATTCTTGGCCCTTGGTAATAATAATCTTTCTGTCATTATTTTACAATTCTAAGGAGGCTGTTACATGTTGAATTAAGAAAAGAGGGAAAATTCTATTTCATGTTGGACATGATTTAAATTCAGCTGTTTTTCTTCAAATGCCTTCTTGTCTCTAGGGATAAAAAGTGCAGATAACATAAATATGTCATGAATGACAAAATCTACAATTCTTTTTAAAGCCTAAAAAAATTAGATACCTAAGGTGTTTTTTTTTTTTTTTGTTTTTGTTTTTGGATAAGGGAAAATAATATCAGTGAGACTAATCTCATATTAAAATATCATTGTTATTTGGAAAATCAGTGCCTAGCTTATTTTACATAAATGATTGTTTTCTCCCCAGGTTCTTGACTAATGTGACAGCATATTTCTCGTGAGCTATAGTTAGTCATCTGTTGAAATTGTCTCTGTATCACTTACTGTTGCTAAGAGGCAACTGCTATCTTGCCTAGCTAAACATTCTTAGAAATTCTTCAAACTGTTATTCTAATGAAATCTTCTGCTAAATGTTAAATTTGGCCTTCAGATATTTAGTAACTCTGATAACAAGCCGACTTGACCTTTGTAGTTTTTTGGAAAGGTATATTTAATACATTAATATTTTATATTAAATAGTTCTTGATTTTGAATCTTCTGGAAATCTTATGAATACTGTTATTCTTTTTGGTTGACTTGAGAAAGGATCTGTCTTTGCACCAGAGTGATTAACTGGACTTTAAAAAATGATCATCATTTTTTGGAATGGCTGGGGACTATGTTTGGATCATGGTTGTTTCATAAGTCGAGTCATAGATTAGTGTGAGCTTCTCTTTTCATTTGTCTTCATCGTTGCTTCTTGAAAGACTTGGGAAGGCAGATGAAGATGCTGTGCCTTCAGAGACTGAGGGTTATTGATGGCCTGACAAAACTCTATTCGACTCTCTGGATCCGATGCTTCTGAGTGTCTGAGTTCTAGCTAAGAGGAGCTTACTTAGACTACCTAAATGTTGCAAAGAAATACTTTGAATCTTTTCCCTATTATGCTATGTGAGGAATCTGGGTCATTCTAGTAAGGCTTAAGAAATTAATAAAGAAGGGGGGAAAAAAGATGGCTACTTTCAGGGTTCCCAATTTGAGTTTGAAAATTGATGATACAGCCATGTAAATATGTGCAAATTATATTCAAATGCGTGGAGAGGCCTCTTAGCAATTTTATATATAGTATGAAATTGTGGCACTTGGGAAAATCCTGCTGGAAGCCAGGGCTTCTGTGTAGGGATTCTGAGAGTTAGTATGGAGGCTGGGGCATTTGAAGATGCTCAGATAGAAACTAGGGACTAGAGGGAAGAGAAACAGTGAAGACGGGACTCAAGCTAATATTAGGGACAGGGCAAATGCTACAAAAGGGTGGGATTTTATTTAATTCAAAATGAAAATGAATGTCAGGAAGACTTCATAACTTTTCCTGCAGAGCTGTACTGTTGCTTGATGTAAATTTGTTTGATATGTCATCATCAGTGTCAACATCAGCGATGGCAGTTTCTTTTTAGAATAGTTATGATGTTTTGAATGACAAAGCATTTGCTGAGTGCTTACTCCACAACAAACCGTGGGCTTAGTGCTGGGGATCCAAGTAGAAGAAAGCAAAGTCAGCCGAAAACTCTCATCTCAATGGTCCCGGGGGCAGAGTCCCCAGTTCTGGGGATCAGGGCTGCTGACCAGACCTCTGGCAGCTTGGTTTTGAGAGATCCAGTACTGGGCGGCACCAGTTGGATGCTCCCCCCAGAGGCCGGCCACATGGTTTTTTTTCTGTCATATCTGAAAATGAATGGTTTTGGTTATTTTCAACAGCTCTATTTAACCAATATTTCTCAAATATCTATTGTGTATTTAACACTTGTCTTCGTGCTAGGCACCAAAGGCAAAAGTGAAGCAATCTCTGCCCTTAAAGATCTATTCTGTTAGGGAGAATAGCATGTGAATAGGAAATCAAATGGGCCTCCTAAACCAGATCACTTCGGGGGCGGGGGGGGGACACTTTGGGTTTTGGGAGGGGGGAACCTGGGGATTCTGGGAGGTGGAAATGAGAGGTGTTCTAAGTGGAGGGGGGTAGGCAGTCTGTATGCAGAGTGAAGATGGAGGATGGAAAGGTGTGCCAGGAGCAGAGAGAAGGTTGGTTTGTTTGGAGGAGTGCTCCAGGAGGAGTTTGGACAACTGGTGGCCTTAGCTGGGAAAAGCTCTGGAGCCTGAGAGACGAGTTTGTGGTTAATCTAAGAGGCTTTGGGGGGCGTGACTGGGGCCAACCTAAACTTGCCAGCTGTGTGTGGGAGGCCAGGGATGTGGGCACAGCGGCAAGGGGCCCAGTCCCGGCTGTGTGACTTAACCATCTGCATTCAGCAGCCTGTGTGTAGGAGCAGAGAACGCAAATGATGGGAATAATCCAAGGTTGCAACTGGAAAGGAATGAACAGCAAAATAGTGAAAACAGAGAGAGCTCAAGAGTATAAGGAAGACATAAGCGAAGACTTGGGTTAAGAGATTAAAGGGAGGAGAATGAATGGGAAGGAGTCTGCATGGGTGCAGTCACAGGGCTGGGGGGCAGAACAGGGAACAGAGCAGCAGGGAAGGAGGCCCGGGCAGCAATGGATTGATAAAATGCCGTGGTCAGAGGAACATAATGGGTAGTAGAGTTAGAACACTTGTGGGTGGAATGGGATAAGGCTGTGAGTCACTTCTGGAGAGGGGAGGAACAGATCGCGGGAGGTAGGTGAATGAGAAGCTACATGAGGGGATGTTAACATCTAAGTCCAAGTCCCCAAATAGAGAACATGGAGAGCAGGGAAGGTGGTGAAACAGTTAGGGAGGCAGGTTTAACCTGGAAGCCAGTTAACTGGAGGTAAGGCAGAGAACAAGACTCTTGCCCTGCTTGATGGGCAGGGGGGGCCTGGGTGGATGCAATGTTGAATTTGGCCTCCAGTCAACAGCAGGGTGGGTTTTGCCCCAAGGCTCACTCCTATGTTGAGCAAATTTTAAGTCCTTTTTATTTTGTTTATCAAAGCCAATTAAACTGGATGTTGTACTTTGAAGTCATTAGGAGGTAGAGAAATTTTAGTTTAACAGGTTTTTGTCATGGCTATTGGGAGATATTTTTAAAAATTGTCAAATTTCATTGAAAAGATAATGACTTGAAAACAATCAGAATTATCAAATATGGGTATATCTATGCAGTGTTTGTAATATAAGCATGAGCTTATAAGCGTGAGAAACTTTAGCTTGTATTTCTAATTGGTCAGAATCTCTTTTTTTCTCTTTTCATCTTTTTCTAATTCTGGTTTCTAGCTTTTCATCTTGTTTCTAAATGATTTCTCAACTGAAAATGAGTTCATTCAAAGGAAGAAAGTTTGTCCTCCTGTGGAAATAGTATGGCCGTTAGAATTGTATTGTTTACTTCATACTCTTTGGTCATGGGACAGTGAGATGGCTCAGTGGGTAGAGCACTGGCCCTAAAGTCAGGAGGACTTGAGTTCAAATGGAACCTCAGACACTAACTAGCTCTGTGACCCCGGCCAAGTCATTTAACCCCAGTTGCCTCCCCCAAATCCCCAATAATCTTTGAACACAGATGGTTGTGGTTTTCACCAGAGTTCATTGTTATTATTCAGTCTATTGGGCATCCATTCCCTGTGTGAAAGGCATTTGGAATACAAAGAATGTAATAAAATAAGGAAGATGGGATATATACAATTAACTTTAATATGTGATCTGGATATGTGTGAGGGACATTAATTTAAAAAACCTTCATGTGTTGGGGCAAAGATTAGGGAAGACATTTTGGGGATTTGTACTATCACAGGATGTGGCAATTCAGTTGAAAGGAGTAAAGATTTCCTTAAGTGGTGGCTGGGTCAGCAGTGGGAGAGTCTTCTTTCTGTCACCTTTGCAGCAAATTGCAAATTCACAGAAGTGGGAGACTAATCTAGTTTCTCAGAAGTTTTCTAAGATATCAGGGGAGTCCAGTAAAAGGCTGGGAGAAAATTGTGGTTGTTCTTATGCAGTCATTTAGTCATCTCTCACTCTTTGTGACCCTGGGGCCACAGCACGCCAGGCCTTTCTGTCCAGGGACACAGTATTGAAGCCAAATTGTGGAGGTCCCCAAGGGCTTGGCAGGGGTGTCTCCTCTTCTGCCCCTGTCACTTATCAGGTATTATTTTGTGTATGATTATATGCATGCTTTCCCTTGATAGACAAGATCAGGGACTGTTTCACTTTTATATTCATATCTCTAGTGCTCAGCATGGTGCCTCTTCCCATAGTAGCTGCTTAATAAATGCCAGTTGGTTGGTTGGTTCATTTATTGAGAGGGATTAAGCGAGATGGAAACATGCTTTAGGGCTCTGTTGCATATGAGTAGATTCCAATCTCTCAAGTCACAGTCAGCTTTTTTGCTTCATCAATTAAGGATTGACCCCATTACTAAAAAGATGCCCTAATAAAATCCAATTTGTCCTATTAATAGACTTGTTGTGACATTTACTTATAAAATTACTGAAAAAATTAGATAATATCTCAGATGTGATTTGTACTAGTCATAGGTCATCTTGGTCTGTGATGATAAGTTTGAATCTTAATGTGTTTTGAGACTGAATTTATGTAAGTTTTTATTTTTAAAAAATTAGTAAGTATTAAAATATCAGTTGTTGGAGTTTTAGCATTTTTTTACACCCACTCTAAACTGTGGTAACATGATGCCAATCTAGAAAATGGAGAAATATAATTTAGAAATAAATAAAGAGTGTCAGTAAAATTTCAGACTAATAAAGTCTCTGGAAGATCATCAATTGTTTTGTGATTATAGAACTTGTTAAAATACCTGTCTTGCAAATGATTGACACCATTCTGTAGAGTAAGGTCAAGGATGAGTGGAATTCTGCTTCTTTAGGCATAAGAAGTTCCCTGAAGCCACTTGGAAAAGTGAGGGAGAGCACCATCCTGGTTTTTCTGTCCTTGTTTCTTTCCTCAGTGTTCTTTTGGTTCCTTTTTCTCTTTTCATCATCTGGGCAGCACAGTGGATAGAGCCTTGAACCTGGAATCAGGAAGGTATGAGGTCAATGGTAGATAGTACTTAGAAGTCTGCCTGCAAGGACACACAGATAAAAGACAGATCTAAACAATTGGAAAAATACTCATGGCATTGACTGAGCCAGTATAATAGAAATAACAATTGTACCTAAATTTATTTACTTATTCAGTGCCATATCCACCAAACTATCAGTTATTTTACAGAATTAGAAAAAAATGCAAACAATTCATTTGGAAGAACAATAGTTCAAGAATATCATGGGATACTAATGGGGAAAAAAAAGTGAAATAAGGGCTGACAGGATCAGATTTCAAACTGCAGTGTTGTTTAGCTGTTTCAGTCACATCTAACTCTCCTGCCATGATTTGGGTTTTCTCTCAATTTTTTTTTTTTTTTTCCTAAGGCAATTGGGATTAAATGACTTGCCCAAGATTACACAGTTAGGAAGTGTTAAGTGTCTGAGATCAGATTTGAACTCAGGTCCTCCTGATTTCAGGGCTGTTGCTCTATCCACTGAGCTACTTAGCTGCTTGGGGTTTTCTCAACAGAGATATTGGAGCTATTTCCTTCTCTAGCTCAATTTACAGAGGAGGAAACTGAAGCAAACAATCAGATCTATGGATAAAGGAAGATATATGGCCAAACACAAAGATCCTAGGGAAGTAAGATGGATAATACAAATTACATTAAATCTTAAAAGTTTTGCACAAACAAAACTAATGCAGCCAAGATTAGAAAGAAATCAGGGAACTGGAAATATATCAAGTTTCTCTAATAAAACCTTCTTATTTCTTAGATATATAGAGAATTGTGTCAAAATTCCCTAACTGGTAAATAATCAAAGGATATGAATAGGCAGTTTTCAGGTGAAGTAATCAAAGCTACAATCATGGGAATGACTATTCTCTAAATCACTATTGATTACAGAAATGCAAATTAAAGCAAGTAGTTTTTAAAACTAGTGCCACCTCACACCTGTCAGATTAGCTAATGTGACAGAAAGGAAAATGACATCTGTTGGAGGGGATGTGGAGAAATTGACATTAATTTAATGTACTGATGATGAAATTGCGAATTGATCCAATCATTCTGGAAAACAATTTGGAACTATATCCCCAAACTGCATAATTTTTTATCTAGAATACCACTATATTGAGATAAAAGAAAAAGGATATAGGTGTACAAAAATATTTATAGGAACTCTTTTTGTGCTAGCATCAAATTGGAAATTGAGGGGATGCCCATTAGTTGGGGAATGCCTGAATAAGTTGTGGTATATGGTTGTAGTGGATCGTGCTGTTAAAGCAATGTCAAGCAAAATGCTTTCAGAAAAATCTGAAAAGACTCAGATGAAAAGATGCAAAATGAAGGGAGCAGAACTAGAACATTGTACATAGTAACAGCAATATTATACGATGATTAGCAATGAATGACTTAGCTGTTTATCAGCCATACAGTGATCTAAGACCATTTCAAGGGACTGATGATGAAAAATGCTGTCTGCCTCCAAAGAAAGAACTGGTGGAGTCTGAATACAGATTGAGGTGTAATTTTTTCACTTTCTTTATTTTTCTTTTTTCCTGTAACATAGTTACTATGGAAATAAGTTCTTCATGATTTTACATGTATAATTAATATCACCTTCTTGCCTTTACACTGGGTAGGAGAGAATCAAAACTCAGTGTTTTTGTTTTTTAATTAATGCTCAAAATAATAAATTTGAAATTTTTTTGGATTACATTGTTGCCTTTACATTGAATAGAAGAGAAGTAGGAAGGAGAAGGGGATCAGAACTCGATGTTTTTTGTTTTTTAATTAATGCTCAAAATAAATAATAAATTTTTCAAAATTTAAGCCTATGTTAATGGGGGAGGGGGGAGATTTAAAGTCAAAGTTGACCTTCCAAGCTAGCTCTATGAAACTGGCCAAATCATCTGACTTTTCATCTTTTTGGTGAAAGTTTTACCTAGGTAGGGACCCCAAAAGTCACTTGTTATTCGGGATTATTTGTAGTGAAGATTCACTGAAACTAGATCAATAAAACATTGTTACAATAAAGCACTGAGATTTAAAAATAGCTTTGTTATAGGGAACACTTATTTGCTGTGGTGTAAAGCAGTAATGAGATTTTATTTGTATTTTGAAATGCAGAAACATTGGTTATGGGATGAGTGAGTAGGGGAAATTTTAGAGCATCTCTGTAATTTAGTTCAATCCAAGAAATGGGCAGAGGAATGTTGAAATACTTAGATTGAAGGGTTTTTATTTAATCCCATTATGCTGTCATTTCCCCACTTTAAATAAAGCAATTTTTATTGAGTTTTCAAAATGTCAGTAATAAAGCTTTAATGCACAAGAGTACAGATTCATATTTCATATACTGTAGACACTGGACGATTATTGGATTGGACAATTATTGGATTTTGAAGCTTCTATGTTTAACACTGCCTATTTGCATGTGTATATGTAATCAAACTTGCTACATTATCTTGAGCAAATAAAATATAATTGTTACTGCCTGTAATTAATCTGTCTTGCATAGTACTTAGCTTGTTGATGGGAATATGATTCATTATTGAGAACTTAGTGAAATACAAAGAAAATTGATCAGATGGATTTTTTTTTCTCAGTTGTATTCTGTTAGTTTTAAGTTATTAGGAAATTTTAAAACAGTTGAAGCTGGATCCTCTGTTTGCATGCCTTTCTGTGAATGTTTGTTCACATAAGTGTGTATTGCATGCATTCCTTCCCTAGTAGAATTTTTTAAATGTTACACATACTATAGAAGTACGGTGATTATTTGTTATACCTTTATGTGATATCCAGTGCACAAAATACATTTTAAATTAGTTTAGTACTCAATTCAAGATGTTATTGAAATCCCTCCATAACTCAGAACTGTGACATAGTCCTGAGGATGACATTCTACTCCAGTGTTAACCTGGGTTGTCCCAAAAGTCTTAGTATAGTTTTGTTACCATTAAAGCTTAATATTGCACTAAGACTTTTGGAACACCCATATAATATTGAAAGAGCACCAGAATGCAGATTGTAAGGTTGGATTTTATTTCAGCTTGGCCATCTCTTGTGTGATCTTGGGCAAACATCTCCATCCCTCGCATTTCCCCCTCTGAAATGAGGGATTTGGACAAGCAGATTTTTGAAGGACTCCAATTTAGTTTATTATCTGAGAGAATCAGAAAATTAAAACTGCATCTGACAAGAGGTTTCCAATGAGGTTCCCAGTAGAGGAAATAAAAATTTGTAAATGGGGTATTTAAAAAATAATTTTCACTTGGTATACCTTATGAACTGGGTCATGTTATAGATGTTTTTTTCATGATATACCATCAGGGAAATGCTTTACAATTGCCTTTGTGGATTTGAGATGCATAGAAGAATGAAAAGAATCTTTAAACATGAGATTACCATTCTTAATAACGTCATTGTTTTGGATATTGGGTAGATAAGTTAGGGAACATGAATATAATGAAAAATTGTTGTGTTGTAAGAAACTATAAATATGATGGCTATAGAGAAGCATGAAAGCAGTATACAAAATGACTCCAAGTGTAAGTGAACAGAGCAGCACCAAAAAAACCCAATAGACATGGAAAATTGAATCCAAAGAATAGATGGGATAAGAGACTACCCTGCTGCTTTGTAGAGGTGGGTGACTTGGTGGATAACACTGTATACAGTGTCAGTCTTTTTTGATAGATTGATTAGTTTTTATTTTTGGTTTTTTTTATAGTGATAATACTATTTTTAAATTAATTTTATAATTATAACATTTTTTTTTAAAAACAACATTATCCCTTGTACTCCCTTCTGTTCTGAATTTTTCCCCTCCTTCCCTCTACCCCCACCCCTAGATGGCAGGCATTCCCATACATGTTAAATATCTTATAGTATATGCTTGATACAATATATATGTGTAGAACCGAATTTTGTTGTTGTTGTTGTTGCAAAGGAAGAATTGTATTCGGAAGGTAAAAATAATCTGGGAAGAAAAATAACAAAAACAAAAAATGCTCACAGTTTACACTCATTTCCCAGTGTTCCTTTTCTGGGTGTAGCTGATTCTGCCAATCATTGATCAATTGGAATTGGATTAGCTCTTCTCTATGTTGAAGATATCTACTTCCATCAGAATACATCCTCATACAGTATCATTGTTGAAGTGTATAATGTTCCCCTAGTTCTGCTCGTTTCACTCAGCATCAGTTGATGTAAGTCTCTCCAAGCCTCTCTGTATTCCTCCTGCTGGTCATTTCTTACAGAGCAATAATATTCCATAACCTTCATATACCATAATTTACCCAACCATTCTCCAATTGATGGGCATCCATTCATCTTCCAGTTTCCAGCCACTACAAAAAGGGCTGCCACAAACATTTTGGCACATACAGGTCCCTTTCCTCTCTTTAGTATTTCCTTGGGATATAAGCCCAGTAGTAGCACTGCTGGGTCAAAGGGTATGCACATTTTGATAAGTTTTTGGGCATAATTCCAGATTGCTCTCCAGAATGGCTGGATTCTTTCACAACTCCACCAACAATGCATCAGTGTCCCAGTTTTCCCACATCCCCTCCAACATTCATTCATTATTATTTGTTTCTGTCATCTTAGCCAATCTGACAGGTGTGTAGTGGTATCTCAGAGTTGTCTTAATTTGCATTTCTCTGATCAGCAGTGACTTAGAACACTCTTTCATATGAGTGGAAATAGTTTTAATTTCATCATTTGAAAATTGTTCATATTCTTTGACCATTTTTCAATTGGAGAATGGCTTGATTTCTTATAAATTAAAGTCAGTTCTCTGTATATTTTGGAGATGAGGCCTTTATCAGAACCTTTAACTGTAAACATGTTTTCCCAGTTTGTTACTTCCCTTCTAATTTTGTTTGCATTAGTTTTGTTTGTGCAGAAACTTTTTAATTTGGTGTAATCAAAATTTTCTATTTTGTGATCAATAATGGTCTCTAGTTCTCCTTTGGACACAAATTCCTTCCTCCACAAGTCTGAGAGGTAAACTATCCTATGTTCCTCTAATTTATTTATGATCTCGTTCTTTATGCCTAAATCTTGGACCCATTTTGATCTTATCTTAGTATATGGTGTTAAATATGGGTCCTAGATTGATTAGTTTTGCAGATTTTCTTTTTATTCTTTATTATAAAGGATAGTTTTCTGAGGGGAGGGGAAGGGAAACACTAGGAAATACAGACAATATTAAGACAATCAATATGAACATTCAACTATATATACAGATACTTGTCTAATTTGTAGAAACGCATGTCGTGTACATGTCATTAGTTAACTACGAAAATGTCAGAAGCAGTTTTGGTGGGGTAGTTGGTGTTCTCTATGCTGAAAGAACTCTCCATTGTAAGGTGACATGAAAGTGGGCTACAGTTGGGATGGTTACATGATTGTGAGGTTACTTGGGCTCAGGCCAGATGATGCAGCACTATGTTGACTCCTGAGTGGAGTCAGCATAAGAAGGAGGGAGAAGTAATGTAATGGATGATGTAGATGGAGCAGGAAGATCTTGCTTCACCAAGTCTTCCTTCTGACCCATTTGTGGTAGTCTCTCCACCTCTTGCTGCCTCATTCAACTCTAAGGAAGTGTTGGTGATCTCCTTTGTAGAGGGCATTCCCCAAACCAGGGAAATCACAGTTCTGAGCCCCCTTTCCCCCCAAAACAGTGCAGCAGCAGAATAGCTAGGGATGAGGATCGTTGTTTAACCTTTCCATTTTTGCTCAATTATTTCATCTTGATGGCCTGTTTTTCTTGATTGACTGGCGACAAAAGAGGGCAGGGAGCTTTGTGATGCTATCTCTCTTTAGAGTGTTGTTGTAGAGCTGTTAAGAGTTGTGTCCAGTTCCTTGTGACCCCTTTTGGAGTTTTCTTGGTAAAGATATGGGAGTGGTTTTCTAGCTCATTTTGTCTGAATCCACATTTGGGTCTTCCTGACTCCGGTCTAAATGCTCTATGTACTGTACCATCTAGCCCCAGAAAAATGGGATCAAGACCTCATCTTCCCAGTTGGAACAGCCATTGATGGGGAATGGCCCAAGCCTGGGGAGCCCAGCTGTAGAAAGCAATTAGTCTCCAGGATCATTCTCTATTGCAGTTGCCATAGCACCCTAAGCAGTGTTCTGAACCTCACTAGTATGCTTTCTAGTTGAAAAAAGATAGATTAGATTAACTGCCAAATTTAATGCCCAATCATAGTTAAATCCCCAAAATTAGATGTATTGCTTTTAAAATGATTTTTAAATAATATTTTTCCACTTTCCACTTTCTACTTGATAAAAATTAATCTGAGTGATCAGAGAGAAGTCAGTACCTTAATATATTAGGACGTCATTGCTTATTTTCTTTTTGAGAGTCTTATTCCTTTAACCTCCTGCTCCTACTAATCTTGCTATTTCCTTGACACCCCTGCTTCTGAACCCTATCTTCAGCTCTCCCTGCTGAGATAGTTCACTTGTACTTCATGGTTACCAACGACTTTTTCAGCTCTTATTTTCCATCAACTGTCTGTTGGGAAAGAAGGTTGCTTTGTTTGGGGGAAAGGGAGAGAGAGAAGCCTTCCTGAATGGAGCCGTTGCCTTTGAAGTTAGAGCACTTCAGAGCCAATTGAGATGCTTTCAGGCTTCTCTCCTACCCCCCAGCTTTTTCTTCTGCCAAAGCCTGCAGTGCACTTGCACTTCTGTTGATGACATCGATTTGTTGCTATGGAAATAGCGATAATGTCACAGATTCAGCCCGGTGACTTTATGCAGGTTCATGTAGGAGAAAGGAGTAGGCTTTAGGGAAGAACCTTATTAAAACTGAAAGCCATCAATTGTGAGGAGGTGAAAGGTCAATGGAGACAACCCTGCTTCTTTTTATAATAAACTTGCTTGCATGAGCCCCTCCTCTCCCCCCACTTCTGTCTTGGCAAATTCACTGCACACATTTGAATGTCCCAGTGTGAATTCAGGCCCAGAAACATCTTTTGTGAAATCAAGAGTTTTTATATTTCTCACTTAACTCAAGATGATTTAAGTAACATTGTAACTCCAGTTCTCTGTACTGAATTGCCTTTTCCTTTTTCATCCATAGGACAAGGGCAGCAGCAAGCAGCCCCAGCCCCAGGGCCAGCCGCTAATCCAGTAGCCACCAAGCCCCAGCAACAGAATGGGAGTTCAGGACTGGGTAAGTCCTGCCATGGGATGAGTTACAGATATGCATTGTGAATAAGAAGCTTTTGTATAGTGCTTGCTATTGAATCTGGGGTAAAAGGAGGCTAATGGACACTTTTCTTGGAAGATTTTAAAATAATTCAACTTCCTATTGTAAACTGCATGCTGTTAAGACAGAGTTAAGGATCAAGACTTTTAAAGTTAACTTAGCCATCCATCATTGTAAGTGATGTATTGCCAATCTATGTACTAATGTATAGTAGTATGCTTAGCATTTCAGAGTTTACCTTAGAGTTTCTCACACATCCTTGAATTTTATATCCTCTTACTTTTCTGTTCATTTGCATACCTTTTAAAATTCTTATCTTTTAGCTAGTTGTTCTTCACCATCTGCTTCATTAAATTTAGTTTCTTTTTCTCTCTCTTTTCCATTTTAGTTTCTCTTGGGTTTTTATCTTTTGCTTGAAGAACCGTATCATTTATATTGGTCAGAGAGTCTTTATTTTTCAGTTTCATTGAAAAACAGTATTTTCTTCTGACTTTATAGAAGATCCAGGAAAATTTTAATTGAATCATTTTGTTTGCTTTTGAGGAACCTTTAAATTGGAGCCCATGATTTAGAATTTGGTTAAGTCTGTTTTCAGGTGTTGCTTTTTTCTCCCCCATCACTGCTTGATCCAGAAATTACTGAGTCCCCCTTTTGCCCCCACACCTCTCTTGAGTCATTTTGTGTTTTTCAATGCCAAAATTCTGAGAGGAGCAAAATTAAAACCTTGATATTTTCAGAATAGGCATGATACAGTGCCATTGCCATTAAGTGCATTTGGTGAGCAGAGTGCTCTTTCCTGCTCTCCTGGAAAGTCAGCTTCCAGGACTTTCACTGGTTCACTCCTCTTACCACTTGAGGATCCTCTCATTGCTTCTGTGATGATTGTTTGACCATAGATCAAATATTTATGCTACTGAATGTCTGCCATGGGGCATTAACACAAGGGTAGGCCAGAAGTAATTTCATTTTACTGAGGCTGTTTCATGAATGCTTTCCTCTCAGATATACCTTCTCAATGTCTTTGATATTTTGAATAGAGAATTTCATTAATGTGTATAATCATTTCACTGACACATTGTGATCCCTTCATAACTTCTCATCCTGGATAATTTTTGTTTATTAACATATAGTATTTAACCAATGTGATACTGTTCTCTTATTCCCTCCTCAGATCTCCTGGGGACAGTATCTCTCTTGTGTTGTCCATCTGTTATCTCTTATTCTTGATATGTGACCAGTCTGCTTTCTGTTCCCATCATATGCACACACAATAAAATGTTTTTTAATACCTTTTCTTGTGTTTAAGTTTCTTGTGCAATCTACTTATGCCCAGTTAATCTTAAATTTAATCTTCAATTAATCTGTTTTCAGTTAATCTTAAAATTAGTTCATGCAACCTTAAACCCATGTTTTCTGAATGGTGATGGAAGGCGACCCAAACCTGCCCTTTGTATTGGAAGAAGCCAAACTGGTTGCAGAGCCTATAACACTTGTGTCATTGAGAATTAACTGCTATTGGTTCCAGCTTATGTCTCTTGCTGGTACTGGTGGAATAAAAACCCATTGAGGTCAGGCTTTTATGTCCTTTCTTTACTTTGTACCTCAAATATCCAGACTGGGATCAAGCCCTCAATAGATACTTGTTTAATGAGTGACAAAGTTCCTTTTTTTTTTTTTTTTTTAATTTTAACCAACCTGAGGATAGTTTGTTAATTTATAATTCTAGTCTTTATAGAAACAGAATGTGTATAAGAGGAGACTCAGCTGCTAAGGAGAGTTAGTTACTGCTGCACTCTCTCCAGGGAGCATACAGTGTGGCTGGCCTGGGCTGGGCTGTTCGATGACACTGTCGGGATCAGAACTGTTCTTCTGCCAACCACTTGCCCCGTGCCCAAACGCCGACTCACACCATTGTCTTCATGCCCTAGTCTACCTTAGCATCTCTAGGACAGTAAGATCTTAGAATTTCTCTTGAGACAAAATGACACTTTTGTCAGGTGGTAATTTATTTATCTGAATGAGAGCCCCTTTCTCCACAGGTCCAGAAAACCCTTTTTCTTTTGCCTGTTATTGCTGCCTGCCTTGATATCATATTGTGGTTCTTTTTTTAAAAAGAAAAGGTTGTATTTGCTTCTCCATGATCTTATGAATGGCCAACACTCCCAAATAAAGCTTAAGAAATAGAACTGGGAAGGATTAGAACCTAGTAACACCGTTTTTCAAACCCCTCCTCCACTCTTCCTGGAGACTACCTTGCCCATCCTTCCTCTATTAATGTATGGATAGAAGTGAGAAATCACCTGAATACGTTTCCTACTGTTTTATATAAATCTCATTATGGAGCTGGCTGTAAATACAAATGTTTATAAAAGTTAAATAATATTAGGCTTTTTTGATGTTTGTGTATATTTTAAAGGTTCTACAGCCACCAAGAGCTATGGTGTTTCAAAGACATTTGGTAAAGTTGGAAGCACTAATCTAAGCACCCCTGGAGGATCCCAGTTGAAAGTTGTTCCCATTGCCAGCCTCAATCCGTACCAGTCCAAGTGAGTTGTGATACATGCCAAGCTCAAGACATTCTTCCTCATTAAAAGTGGTTTCAATTTTTTTAGAAGTTTGCGTGTCAACTGTAGGAATACGAGATGTTTGTGGAGATTTTGTCGTTGGAGCTAATTTCTTATCTTTTGAATAACCTGTCAGTTTTTTTTTAAAAGTCCCCCAATACACTAAAATTATGAAAAAGGAGAAATGTGTAAATGTCACAAACCTAGCAAATAATGGAGATTACTATACTGGAAAAAAATATGAATCTTTAAAAATTATCAGCTGATAGTAATTAAAAGAATAGGATGGTGGTCTAAATTTAAGCTTTTTCTCTATTTAACTCCCCTTCCTCTCCCTATATATGCCCTATTTCTAAATAAAATCTCTTTGAAAGGAGAAAAAAAAAACTATTTCATATTTCACTGGAAACTAAATCTGATTATGAATAAATATGGATTTTACATAAGCCATAATAGGTGGGAAGCACAGCCTGTATTCAGACCAAAACAATACCAGCGATGAATATTGGTGTCCATTGACAATGCTGTGCTTCTGAATACCTATCAGCAGGAGATTGTCATCCTCAAAATAGATAATTATGATGATCTTGACTAAAATTGGCAGTATGTTGCAGACTGTAGTGCAGTCTTGGTAATCTAGATTAATCTGTTCAATCAGATTAACCCGAGCAGTTTAAAAAGAGTATCTTTCTTTTCCAGGCCCTTTCATGGATAATATTGTATTTTTACAGCTTCCTTTGAGTAGAAAAGTATATGAGGTATTGTAAGAGGTCTTCCTAGCAACTTAGCTTCTTCACTTAAGGTGACATGAGATGTTTGTAAAATGCTTTGTAAACCTTAAAGCACTATATACATTTTATCATTGTTATTATTGTTGTGGTTGTCATCTAGATCTTGTTTAGAAGAATGGAACCAAATCTAAAAATTAGATATGTCCCCATGAGATCCTTTGGGTGTATTGTTATGTAGTGTGATTGATACTTAATGTGGGGGTTGTGAAATTATGATTATCAGTAAATGTTTGATTTATAGATAGATAGATAGATATAGATATAGATATGATAATTTTAGAAGTTTGAGAAGTCCTGTCATAGGCCATAAGTTGGGTTCATTTCTTTATATCAGAAGGGGGATATGAAATTTAGTAGCATTCATAACAGTTCACAGAATTAGAAAGAGTTGATAAACCACAAGTGTTGACTGATGGGCACTGGATTTTTTAGCTTAGGGCTTTTCATTAAGGATCTGTTGCCGCCTTAGTTTATTTTGTGAGAGGAAGATAGATTATGCCTTTACTTCTTTGAGAGCATAAGTTAACATTTTATCATCTTGTCTACTTTGTTGTTTGCTTTTTCTTTAAGCTGACAGAGTATTCTCTTTTGATCAAAATAACCTGCCCAGTGAACAGAGATGGCCTGGGCCAAGGAGGCCATTGTGGGGTTGCGTGGGGGTTGCCATGTTTTCTTTGAATGAGATATTTATTTATTTGACATTTGATATTTATTTATTTTCTAGGTGGACTATTTGTGCTCGTGTTACTAATAAAAGTCAGATCCGAACCTGGAGCAATTCCCGAGGGGAAGGAAAGCTTTTCTCTATAGAAATGGTTGATGAAAGTGTAAGTTGTGCCTGTCACTTGGGAAACAGAAGCATTTGACCCCTTGAACAACAGAGGACTCATCTCTGCCTATCTGTCCAGTGGACAGCCAGAATAGGCAGAAGGAAAGCTGATAGAGTTCTTTTGACCCAGATTGTTGTATTGGGCCATTTTGGGGCTGAGAGTCATAAATAAGACTTTGTATCTTAGTCTTAAATGAGAGCTTTTAGAATTGTTGGAGCTAGACTTCTGAATACATGAGTGGTCCCTTGGGTAGAAGAAACAAGAAGCATTGTCGGGTTCTTGGCAAGCAAAATGGTAGTGCTGTGATGCTGTCTTCTGCTGGGCAGAACAGTGGGTGCTGCAGTGCACAGAGCTGCCCACAGGATCCCTTGGTCTGAGTGAAAGGACTTCGGGGGAATGGCTCCTGGCTGTGGTCTTTTCTATGGTATATCCAAACAAAACAATTGGGTGGGTTAGTGAAATGAGAAGAAATTCTAGACTGATTTGGGGCAGGACAGAGTTGGAACCAGAACTTAGGTCTTGTGACAAGCCCCCCATGACTTAGGTGTTTGGGCAGGGTAGGTCAGTAGAGAGAGCTTTGGTCCAAGAGTCTGGAGACCTGAGTTCTAATTCCTCCAGAATTCACAGACTGTGCCAATCATTAAGTAACATGTCACCTTTGACCTCTTGGAGTTCACTGTAGTTTCATGTGGGGATTTGAGGGAACTAACATGTGCATATCTAAGAGCAGTCACTGAATCTCTCCCCTTTAGCTCTTTCAGTCAGTAATTGAAAGGATTGGAATAGATGAGTGTTTAGGTCCTTTTCAGCATTGAATTTTTATGATTCTAATCTATCTTTGTGGGATGTTTCAGCCATTTATTTCCATTTTTGATCTATCAGCAGCATTTTAACTGACAGTGAAAGTAAAAACTAAGCTACTAGCAACTTTGAAAATCAATTTATTGATCTGGCATTAGTTGCCATGTATTTTAAGAATGAGTTGTCACACCAAACTTGGCAGATATAAAGCAATACCTAATTGAAGAAGTAAATAAACTTTTTTTCTGCAGCAAAACTAGTGAATCTCTAATTTCCACAGTTTTATGTGGGAATGAAATGTGGATAGAATTGGGCCAGTTATGTGTTGAAATATGAAACTTAGCTGAGTTTTCTTCTTTATTGTTCCTAACCCCAAATCAGTAAGGCATGCACATGGAATCTAATAATTGAAAAAGTGTAAATTGTACAGAATCCCTGAATGCCAACATTAGGAGCACCTTGTGTTCCCTCTAGTCTATCCCTGTCTAAAAATGCATCGTTTTTGCAACATACTCATCAAAGGTTCTGGGCAGCTTTTACTTGAGTTCTTGAGGGAAAGGGATAGCTTTCTAGGATTGCTCATTCCAGTTTTTCACAGCTGTAATTGTTAGGGAGTTTGATCCTACTTGGAACTAAATTTATATACATTTGGGTATTTCTTGGCTGCCTTTTTCAAATCCACTAGTGAATTTTTTGGCTTTTATGACAATCTGGCAAGATTTTGCACAGAACTGGACATTCTAACTTGCTTATATTTTCTTTCAGGGTGAGATCAGAGCTACTGCTTTCAATGATCAAGTAGACAAGTTCTTTCCCCTCATCGATGTGAATAAGGTAGTCTTGGAACTAGAAGTATTGAGTCACAGTTGCTTGTTTGCCTAGAAATTATTTCATTGGTGGAATAAGTATGTGGAGATGGGAATCGTGATGATTGTTGAAGTTGTTAATATCCCTGCTTTGAGATCTTATGACTTGACATCTCTTTGTTAGGTGTATTACTTCTCCAAAGGCACCCTGAAGATTGCCAATAAGCAGTTCACAGCTGTTAAGAACGACTATGAAATGACCTTCAATAATGAGACCTCTGTTGTGCTTTGTGAGGATGCCCATCACTTACCTACAGTTCAGTTTGACTTCACAGTGATTGGTGACCTAGAGAATAAGGCTAAAGACTCACTTGTAGGTGAGTGTGTGTGTGAAGTGGGCAATCACTGACTTAATCCTGCCGTTATGTGTGGGGAAGGCTGAGGGATGCAGGGCTGGGGTCCTTCCAGTTTCCTTTGGGAGCGGTGTTTCCCAGCATCCCTCACTAAAATGTGGCACCTCGTTGCAGACATAATTGGGGTCTGTAAAAGCTACGAAGATGCCAGCAAGGTGGTCGTGAAGTCATCCAACAGAGAAGTTTCCAAGAGGAACATCCACCTGATGGACACATCAGGGAAAGTGGTGACAACCACTCTGTGGGGAGAAGAGGTAAGTCCTCGATTGTAGAAGTTGGGGACTGGGTGGAGAGAGGGGAATTGTCTGAGAAATGCAAACTCCTCCTTGTTTGATCCTTTTTTGAGAAAATGTATTCTCTTTAAAGCTTTACCTTGTGGTTTCTGGGGCAATGCTGAAAGAGCCCTGCCTCTTGGGTGGCCTGAACAAGCCACTCAAGGTGTGACCCGGCCTGAGTGAGTCCCGTGAGTCCCGAGAACTCTGTGTGTGACTTGGCTGATTATTGCAGGCTGACAGATTCGATGGTTCGCGACAGCCCGTGCTGGCCATCAAGGGAGCCCGGGTCTCTGATTTTGGTGGACGGAGCCTCTCTGTGCTGTCTTCAAGCACCATGCTCGTGAATCCTGACATTCCAGAGGCTTTTAAGCTACGTGGATGGTAGGTCTTTGTGGGGGACACCCAAAAAAGAGGCCTTACTCCTCTCCTGGTGGAGAACAGGGTTTTCTTTGGTGGTTTTTGTGTCAGGCCTGTAACCTGTCGGCTGGGGGTCCGGTTTCTCTATTTCTGGGAGGCATCATGCCCTCTGAGAGGACGGCTTTCAGCTTCTTAAACTGACAAACCTGTAATCCCATGACAAACCTTGAAGAGTCGGAGGGAGGCAATTAAAGTGAGAGCATTGCCAGCTGACCCAGATCCTCCCAAAGTAAGCACAGTTAGACTTTAGCAATTCTGCTTTGAGGAGCTTTAGTGGAGAGAACATTTTTCTTCCTGAGATTTGATCCATGTTATGAGTCTCTTAAGGTTTTTGTTGATATGGTGGAGGGGGTGGTGCTTGAAATATTCGGTGTTGGAGTACATCTTCTTCTTTGTTTTTTTCACTGGACTCTGTGATAAAGCGCTATGAGAACAATGGGCTTTTGTCTGCAGGCTATTGACGCTCCCAAGGCACTCTGGGGAGAAGGAAAGCCTGCTAAGGTCTCTACAATATATCTTCTTTTTCAGAAAGTTAGAATTTGCATTGAAAGAACACCACTTCAGTTAAAACATGATTTGTGAGAATTATTAAAAAAAAAACATCTTAACTAGCTTTAGCTTAATTATGTGGCTGTAGTTAAGGGGAGACATGCATGGCTTCCAGGTTGTGTCACAGAGTTTAAATAAAGAAACATTTCATTCTGATTGTAGATAAAATCTTGTGGGTTCTAGGGTTCTAGAAGTGTGTACTGTGAAGAGTTAGAGGAAATGGTTCTGCCCCCAAGAGTGATGGCAGACATTTGTGTGGTCTTTTGAGATGGGCAAAGCTTGGTTTTCATGTACCGTGGTTGATTCTATGGGCAGATATATATCTTCTCCCCCCCTAACCCCGCCCCACCCTCCCCCCCCCCTTTTTTTTTTAACAGATGAAGCTAGGTAGGTTAGAGAAGTAGGTGAATTGACCCTGATCCCTCAGGATCCAGGAAGTGTCGGAGCCTGATTCCTAACTCAGCTTTTTACTGACTCGGAGGCCCACCCATTACATGTTTCTTTGAAAATTATCCTTTCTTGGCTGTGTTTCTTTCTGAACTTCAAGTCTCTTCTGCATTTAAAAAATGCTTCAGTGGCCTGCCCCCCCCCTTCTCTCTCTCCTTTTTTTGGATGGTCCCATCATTAGCTCCTCTTTTCCTCCAAATCCCCTCAATACAAAAAGAAAACATAGTCCATGTAACAAAAGCATAGTTAAGGCACGTCTAACCTTGCCTCATCCTGCTCCTTGGGTCCATTGCTCCTTAGTCAGAAGTGAAGCCTCCCTCTCTCAGGCAAGAGTGATTCCATAGCAGGGGCTCGATCCCTCCTTCGCCAGGGTTTATTTAAAGAAAATGTTGCATTAAAAACTAGGATCATCAACAGGCTTATGACATTGACACATACAATAAGCAAAAATGGGGATTATAAGTGAAACATGGATGTAATGAATACATTCATTTTCATGCCTTTTTAGCAAGCTTTTTATCTAACTTCTAAAATAGGCTTAATCCCCCTCCCCCCTACACTTAATATTACATCTTAGGCTGGTGAATATCAGTCACTTGAATCCAGAAGGGCAAGTCTACTTGGTATGGGCCCATTAAGTTGTTTTCCCTTAATTTTTTGAGGGGACTGATCCCAGCTAACATAAAAAGTCACTAGAATTAAATAGATGTCTGGAGTTGGCTAGAGACTCTTGTACACACTCTGCTATTGCCTGGAGAGAGAGACAGAGAGGGTGTGTGTGTGTGTGTGTGTGTGTGTGTGTGTGTGTGTGTGTGTGTGTGTGTGTGTTGGGGCATTAGTTCTCAGCTCTAACAACGGGGAGTTTTTATTGTAAGAGGGGCTGTTCTCTCCGTGCTCTGCTGACTCCTGATGAGCTGTCTATGGTGGGAAATGTCTCCTTGGAGCTTTTGAGACAGTAAACTAGTATTGCTGGTGGTGCTGAGACAGATTTATGGACTGATGCTTCTGTGTGAGGGATTTTGCAGCTTACCTGCTAGAACAAGAAGGCATTTGTCTGCAGCTCAGCCTGGCAAGGTGGTCTGCATAAGTGGGCAGTTATGGGGAGGGCCAACTCTCAGTTATCCACTTTCGCCATTATTTGCAGCATATTTTTAATGCCAGGTTGGCATTTCCTTGTTGCTTGACAGGTTCCTTCAAGCAGTGCTTTTGTCTCTCATATCGATTCATATTGCTTAGGGAACACAGATTAATTTTTATAATAACAGAAAGACCTCATTAAGAAAAGAGATAAATCCGTGATAGGAGGGAAGGGCGCAATTTGTTTTAAATGTTAATGTAAATGATTTGGGGATTATTTAATATTTTGACTCTCCATACCAACTTTTAAAACACTATTTTGGTGTAAGAACATTTTTGCCACGTGATGGACTTCTTCATGGTAGCAGTGGTAGTATTGTTTCTTGCTTTAATTGAAAGGTGTTTGTTTGTTTGCCTTTTTTAACTGTTTGTAGGATGTAGGCCCCTAACCAGTGTTGCTAGCTCCCTGGGAAGTGGTTCGGTGAGAGTTAGGACTTTGCAGTGTGTTCCTTGACCACTGGGTGGCATCATAGCGATTGAGATAAGCATGTGGAGGTCATTTACAACTAGTGTTAATTGCCTTTACAATGCACTCAGAATGGAACTAACTTTTACCTAAATGTGGTCTGAATGAGTGTCCTGTGCAAATGTCTGTTGTTGTAAAAATCTGTGGGGAGGAAAAATAACGATCCACTATCTAGTCTCAGGGAGCAAGTCAGCTCTTGGAAAAGCTGGCAGTGATTTCATCTGGGGGCTGCTTCTTTATTCTGGTTCTCTTGGCTCTTCAGGTTTGACTCGGAAGGCCAGGCCTTAGAAGCTGTTTCGATCTCTGATGCCAGAGGTGGAGGCACTGGCGGGAGTAATGCCAACTGGAAAACTTTGTATGATGTTAAATCTGAGAATCTGGGGCAAGGTGACAAGGTAAGCCGGACTCCTTACTTTCCTGTCGGTCCCAAAAGTCACGGCGGGGATCAGGACCAGGATTGGAAAAAAGCCTTTCCGCTCCTTTTTCTTTATTTTAACATTCAGAACCCAGCAATAATTCAGATGTCAAACAAGTAACATCAAGAATTAACTTCAAGGACTTTCCTGTTTGTTGTGAGCTTAGAACAAGAGAAGATTGAAATAGGAATAATAATTCCTTTGATTTCATGGTGTTCTTTAGTGATTGATGTTGGATCTTAAAGTGTTTACTCCTCACATAGGTGTGTTTTCTGATGTTTTCATTTATCCTGAGAATTTGGAGGCCTTTGAGGTTAAAACCTTTGCTAGTTCCTGTGAGACTTCAGCTCGAGAATGACCATTCACATTGCCTCTGAAGGGCTGCCTCTAGCATGGAGCCTGATTTTCCAGATATCTTTTCAGTCCTTATTCAGAAGAATTCTCTTCTCTATTGCTTCACTTCACTCACTGCATTCCCTCATCTGTCTTTATCATCATCTTCATCAGTATATGTTGATTTTGAGGATCAAACATGAAAGAGATAGTCATTTAGCAGCCACTTCTCTGTTCCCTTTGCTGTGGAGCCTCTCACAGCAGCAAGACTAAAGAGCAGCCACCCATGAGCCCATTTGTGCCTCTGGTACAGGACAAGCTCTCTCCTCTAGCATGTGTTCTGGACTTGGCCCAGGACAGAAAATCAAGAAGATTGTGATTGGGGATTGGAGAATTTTGAGTTGGGGCTGTATAGCAGGTACTCAAAGGCCTTGAACTATTTCTGGGGCCTGGAAGCTCACTTGGGTCTAAAGCAAACACCCTCAGGAAGGCTAGAGCTTTCATGTGATTGTTCCAGCTGTTCAGTTTCTTTGTGTTTTTAAACATTTATTTATATTTAAGTATATTTTTAAAAATAATTTTATTGATGCCTTCTTGTTTTTACATACAGCCATTTGTGTACATACACATTTCCTTTGAACCCACCTTTGTGACAAAGAAAAAACATACAATATTTGATCCTAAGTAGTTCCTCAACTTCTAAGAGATTTCTCTGAATTCAGGATGTGGTGTGGAAGGCCTTGACACACCCATAGTTAAATGGGGATTGAGCTGCTTTCTGTGTTATTGAAGCCCATGAGTTTGAGTTCACATTGATTTTCATAACACTGATTTCCCAGCATTTTATTAGGACTTAGAGAATGTCATCTTTTTTTCCTTTTAATTTTTAATTTTTTTTTTAAATTTATCCTCTACCACTTAAATATGAATCTGAAGGAATTTTAAGAAATCCTCAAGGCTGATAGTAGGAGTAGATCACATTTATATCAAGTTTCCAGATTTATAAAGTACTTTTCTCTCATAACAACCTTCTGAAGTAAGTAGTAATCCTTGCTTTTATATCCCAGGGGGAGAACTCAAGGGAATCCCAGAACTTGCTTTAGGGCTGAATACAGACAAAGACCTTTCTGGACCGTGCTCTCCCATGCCCCCCCAAACAGATTGGCTAAAAGGCTGGCTGGCCAAAGCTTTCTAGATTTTATAGTCTACAGTGCTCTCTTTCATAGGTCTGCAAACTGGTGATTGATCATTCTCTGCAAAGAAGAATGCAAAGGACAGAAATCTTTGTCTTTTGAAAGAGAAGACTCATATTACCAGTCTTCCATTAGAGGAAAGGAGAAGTCCTTTCTTCTAGACCCAATTGAGACTTTGGTTCAGTTCTAGCATTAAGAAGTTATTTTCTTTAGGACCTGGTTTAACTTTGTAAATATATGTTTATAGGAAGTGGGATTGTTGTTGTTTTCTCACTGGTATGTGTGAACTCTAATAATCTAGAAGAAATCTTTCCCTGTGAGCCCTGGGATCTTCAAGGCCTTGAATAATTCGATACACTACATAATAGCCTGTCATTGAAGCCCTCCAGTTGCCTGTGATTGTAGTCTGAATTATAGGTTTAGTGAACCAGTGTCTTGTTCTTCTCTTCCTTTGAAAGGCGGATTACTTTAGTTGTGTGGCAACAGTGGTGTACCTTCGCAAGGAGAATTGTATGTACCAGGCTTGTCCCTCTCAGGATTGCAATAAGAAAGTGATAGATCAACAAAATGGACTCTATCGATGTGAGAAGTGTGATCGTGAATTTCCCAGCTTCAAGTACCGGATGATCCTGTCGGTAAGATTCTGCGGCCCATTCGCATATAGGTAGCCCTTTACAACTTGCTGAACATTTTGTGTGTGATAACTCTCTGTGATGGATTACTTTATGAGACCCAATTTTACAGATGAAAAAATGTAGGTCTTGAGGTTGAGGTTATTGTGAAACTCATTTAGCATCTACTGTGGAACATTATGACGTATGCGGAAGGGGGAAAGACGTTTGCTAACACCGTCTCATGGAGCTCGCCCTCTTTCCCTGCTGTCCCAGAGCCAACACCCAGGAGAACGTGAACCCAGACTTCCTGACTCCCCTGGGCGTGCAGCATCTGCACAGTGTCTGCTGGGGTAAAGCAGCCAGAAAGCCCATAGAGCAGTGTGCGTGCAACAGTTTTTGAGGGTCCTGGAAATGAGCAGGGAGGAAAGCTGGCTTTCAGCAAACTTACTGGCATACCTTGTTCCTACAAAAAGTCATTCTTCTTGCCAGAAATTTGAGTTTGGCGACCCTTCCTGATTCTAGTCCACAAGTATGGCCTGTGGTGCAATTAGAGCATCGGTGGCACTTGCCTGCTAACAGTTATGAAGATAAATTAATTTGAAATGGCATTTCTGGAGAGCAGTAATTGCACTTGTACAGCTGATCCCTATATTTAGTTCATTTTCTTGTAGGTAATGTTCTGTTTCCCAGGCCTTAATGGAGCCTGCCTCAGAGGAAAACGTCTCTGAGTGATGTTGAGATGGCGGCGCCTTCTTCCTCTGCTAGAGTTGAGCTTCTTTCCATTTTAAAAACCTCTCTTACAAATTAAGGGTTTATAGCTACCCTAAGTTGCCATGCAGAACTTTAGTTTAGCAGAAAAACTGTCTACAGTCAGGTTTATTATTTGGGGTCTTTTACCCTGCACCTTTTGCAGAATTGAGATAAATTGTTTTGTAGACATTTCATTCATAATAGCTTTTTTGTTAAACTTTCAATGGCAGAATTCCCTTGCACGTTCACTCATGTGCCCTGGATCTATGTGTTCATCACGATTGCCACTCTGGTTTCACTGAATGTGAGGCCAATTTTTTCCTCTCTTAGGGACTGTGGCAGCTCTGGGATACATGTAGACATGTGATCCGTTGCTGTGCCCTGTGTGGCTACTTGTTATTTTAGAAAGATTACCACATTTTATGACCATATTTCACCTATAAGGTCATGTCAGTTACAGAATGAACTCTTCTTACAAACCCCATGGATTCCTGAGATAGTAAGAAGGGTACCTTAAGTCCCAGTAAATCATTGAATGTAAAGGTGAAGGAGTTGAGCCTCAGATGGAGAGTGTTGTATCTGTGGTCACCTCGAGTCCTTGGTAGCTGAACTGGCATGGCCACCCCCTTTTCTGCTTCTTGGGCCAGGGCTTTTTTCCCATCTTATCCTTGACTCTCTTGCTTATTGTCGAGGCTAAGATATTTGCAGCCTGATCCTCCATCCCCACTCTCCCACCCACCCTCACTTGTGGTGATGCTGTTGCTGACTCAAGCTTCCTGTGCTCTGTCCAAGTTGGGAACACTTTGTTCTCATCTCATTTGCTCACTTAGGTTTGAATGTAAATTTGCTGGCTGCCTTACAACGAGAAGATTTTAAGCCCGGATTAAACCCCTTAACTCACATTTATGCCTTGTCTGTCCTTCTGGCACCCCCACCCCCATCCCACCAGTGGAGAACTGTTAGTAAGGGAGAGAGAGCCTTAGGTGAAGTCCCCAGTGTGACCCACGGAGCATATAGTCCCACTGAAATAAAAATCCAAAGGCATAAATCTTGTGTCATAAAGAAGAAAGGAGCTTATGAAAACGTTCAGATTCAAGGGCAGTGGCAGATGGACGTGGACAAACTCGAGTTCTGTGTGTCATTGTGAGAGACTGTGTCTTCACCTCTGTCTACATTGTACTGTGCTCTCATTTTCATCTGGGTTTTGATTTTAAAACAGATTCTTTTTATGGGCTGACTATTGGTGGATAATAATAGTTTCCTATACAGCTTTAATAAACATGATTTGAAATCACCAGACCACCTCTGTGGCTTCTGTTTATTTTCTGTGGGGGAAATAATTTGGAGTTGTGTTTTTTCAGGTCAATATTGCGGATTTCCAGGAGAATCAGTGGGTGACTTGTTTCCAGGAATCTGCAGAAGCTATCCTTGGGCAGAACACTGCGTATCTTGGGGAATTAAAAGACAAGGTCAGTCACCTTTCTGATTTGAAGGATACAGATTTCCCAATGGCCTTTTGGGTGGACGTTTTTTTTCTGAGATGATTTCTACCTCTTCAGACTGTTTCCTCTGCGTTTTGTTTCCCAACTTAATTCATTTGAAACCCAGATTCTTGTCCAGTATATTGTTAGCTATGGATGCCCTGAAGAGATCAGATTATGTGGCACTTGTGAGACTTGATCTCATAGGTAAATGGGAATGTTGATTACTGTGGCATGCTCACCCGAGTTTTGTACTGTTGATACTAGGAGAGCTCAAATCAACAGAAGTTCCAAGATCATTTGATATAAGGGTATAGCTTGTTTTATACATCTGATGCCTCTGAAAATCTGGATGGAATACCATTTGGCTTTTAATAATAGAGTTCATTGCTTATCTTGTTTTAACATTGCCCCTTTCTACCTTCCCAGTCTTCTAGTGAAAATGGCCTCTTTGCTTTTTCTTGCACAAAACATTCCTACCTCCTGACTCTGCATTTCCATTGGCTGTCCCCAATTATTCCTGGAATTCTTTTTCCTCCTCTCTACCTCCTGTTTTCCTTGGCTTCTTTCATAGCTGAGCTAAAATTCTGCCTTCTCTAAGAAGCTTTTCCCAATTCCCCTTAATGTCAGTGCCCTCCCTCTTTTGATTATCTCCAGTTTATCCTGAGCTGTATTCCCTATTGGAGTGCACTCCTGGAAAGCAAGGGCTGTCTTTTTTGTCTTTCCTTATATCCCTGGTGCTTCACCCAGTTCCTGGCACTTAGGAGGTGCTTAATAAGTGCTTCTTGATTTGATATTTCTTATCGTACTTTGCTTAATGCAAAAACGTTTCAATTTTATGTAATCAAAATTATCTACTTTATCTTTTTTAATTGCCTCTGTCCTTCTCTTCATTAAAAATTCATTGACTAATAGATTTGCAAGATAAATAAATATCTACTTCTCTTCTAATTTTTTTATGGCATGATCTTTAATATTCAGGTCACATCTATTTTGAATTTTATTGTGGAATGCAGCAGTGTAAGATGTTGGTCTAAGCCTAATTTCTGCCAAACTTCTCTCTTGTTTTCCTGTAAGGTTTTGTCATATAAGAGTTCTCTCCTAATTTATTTATATTTTCAAGTTTATCAAACATGTAGCTGTTGAATTCAATTATTTCTGATTCTTCATTGTCTACTTTTTAGAAAACTTATCACAGGATTTGAGAGATTGCATGAGGGAATGAGTGATAGTTCCCCTTTTGTTCCTTTTTTAAAAAATGTGTTTCCCCTGATAGCCTAGATCTTTTGTTCCTTCAAACAAATTTAGTTATTACTTTTTTGAACTCTGTGAAAAATCTCTTTGGTACAGCATTAAATCTGTAAATTAACTTTGGTGATGTTTTTTATTTTTATTACTATATTGGCCCGGCCCAGCCATGAGCATTGAATATTTCTCCAGTTATTTAAGATATTCTCAGATCACATTTTCAGCGCATAAACGGCATCTGCTTTTTAAAGAAAATTCAGCTTAAACATTTGTTAAATTTCTATTTGCACTATGCTTTGGGGTAGATAAAAGTTAGAAGATAGGAAGTTTAATAGGGAAACTTGAGGCATCAGAAAACAAGAAGTACAAACCAAGCTAAGACCAAAGGAAAAGGGATTGTTTCTTGTAAGGATTAAAAAGCCTCTAGAAGCAAGGAAGGCAGTTCAAGGCATGTGGGAGGACGTGAGGGATGAGAGGTTCTGAGGCGCAGGCGAGTCCTACGTGGAGGTGGGGCCCAGCCCCATGAGGCGGTGTCTGACTCCAGGTACCAGGCCTCCCTCCTTGGTGCTCTCAAAGCCTAGCAGGCCTCCCTCCTCCTTCTCGGGCCAGTCCCATTATGCCAGGTTCCTAGAGGACCCCCTCCTTTCCCCCATATCATCAGTGGGGTATAAATATGTGCTATCTCAGAATAAAGTTCTCTTTCGCTTCACCCCTACCTAATGGTGGTCTGTCTCTGTGGGATCCAGGTTGGTGCCCGAAGATGGGTAAGCATGGCCTAGCCGTGCCGTCGACGGACGGGCATTAAGAGTAGCTCTAAGGGGAGCTACCAGGTTAGAGTAGTCCATTGGGGTGTAACAGTTTCTGATCATGGGAATATGGATTAGCTAAGGTTGCTGTTTGGAACAGCGGGCCTTTGAGTAGGCCTTCATGGATCGGAACAACTTCAGTGGACAGAGAGGCCAGGCAGCAGACATTTTGTTAATATCCAATAAAATGAATATTTCTTTTGCAAAATGAATAATCAGTCTCAAAATCTCATATGTTTTTGATTGAAAAATCTGGATTTCAAAGTATATTTGATGCTTTTTGTGGAATACACCAGAAGTTAGGCCTCAATTAGATTAGTTGCATTTGCCAAGTTCTATTTAATTCCAGTGTGATAAACTTTGCATATAGGTTTGTTAACGATTATTTCCTCTCAATTCAATCAGAGAGATAGTATCACAACTAGACCAATGAGAGTTTGGTATTCTTTAAGCCATACAAAGATAAATGGGGATCTTTTTTTCTTGTTCACCCAAAACAGTTTTAAAATTAGGTCTTGATCTTTTTTTAGTAATCTTAGTTTATCTGCTATTTATTTGGCACATTCTCTTTCTTGTCCTCCTTTTCAATTCTTTCTATTTGCCCCATCCCCCACCCCCATCTCTCTAAAATTGTCTGCTAGCTTTCTGAAAATATTCCATCCAAACTCTTTACCAGTAGCAACTAAAATGGGCTTTAAAGTGTGGTGTTATCCTCATTGTCTGTTCTGCTTGGCCCTCTGTTTTCATAACAGATTGTAAGACTCAATGCAGGCCTTTCAGGATTTTTTATTAGCTTATTAAATTTAACTGCCTTCACTGCTGCTGAATGAGGACATATAGAAACCCCTCCCCATAGGAGCCATCATACGCTTGCAGTGTGAGCCCGACACTTACCTTCATCTTGGAAGGAGATAGAAAATGATTTAATTTTTGCACATTTGACTGTGTTCAGTTTACATATTCATAGCATTTCCCTACAAAATAACTTTTAAAGAATAGACCAACAGGCACAAACCTTTTTATATGCCTGTTCCCCTGAGATTAATATACAAATAATCTTGCGAGAGAGATCCAGCCACTTTGGAATGGTTGAACTGTACTGGTATTTTAAGTGGTTCTACTTAGGTTTCAAATTTAACTTCCACTTAGCTAAGTGAAGGAATTGTACACTTCTGCTAGTGCTCATTGTTTGATTTTGGCTGGTCAGAACCTCCAGACAACCACCTATTTCACAAATAATGGCCTTGGCCTTTAGAATTGGGCAATCTCAGAGAGAGTGAGTGAGTGGGGTGGGGTGTCTGTGTGTTCTTTCCAAAGTCAAAACCTAAGAGGTTTTGCCCCCACAGGGTTGGTCCTTGCTGGATTTCTTCCAGCTCCCCTATTTCTTACACTCAGTTCTTGTTGAGTGCCATCTTTGTGCTTCCCATGCCGTCAGCTCCCTAATGTCATTTGAAAAGTTTCCAATGCTTTAGACAAATCTTCCTCTTATGAAAAGAAAGAAACTAAGGGAAATGTTGAATCAATTATCAGATGATTCTGATCTATATAGATCTTCAAGGCTAAAAATCATGGAGAGTAGCTACAGTCTAGAAAGGAGGATAGCAGTCAAGACATCCAGAGAAGGGAAGAGAACCGAGTTTGCAGTAGCGTCTGTGACTCCAGGTAACTAAGTAAAAAGCAGGGGTAATAAGTAATAAGAACAAGGTAGTTTAATGATCCTAAAATGATAACGCAAATTTTACTTCATCTGACACAGACGAAGCTCAGGGCTAGAATTTGGCTGAAAAGGATGTGCCTTCCTCAGATGCAGTGGGACAGACGAAAGAGTGGGGTGTGGGAGAGTGAAGCAGGGTGGTGTCTTAGATTAAGAAGGTAACTTGTGTGAGGAAATCCAGCAAACAAAGCATTGTGGAGGCAGAAACAGAATGGGTATTGTCATTAGAGTAGACAACTGGGTCCCTTCACAGCAAGAATATATAGAGGAGGAGAGAGTGATAGGAAATTTCATTAATCTGGACATTTGTTGACATGATCTCTCCTACCCAAAGAAGAGTTAACTCATTTCTTGACTTGACTTAACCATTCAGTCAAAAATCATTTATCTTAAGCACCTACTATGTGCTCAACACTGTTGAATACAAATGTAGATATGAAGTGATTCTGTTCTTCAGAAATTCATGTTCTTTTGTATGTGTGTGTGTATGTTTTGTTAGTTTATTGGTATTTTCTTATATCACCATAATATATCATCTATCCCTCCCCTTCCCTGAGAGCATATTCTGTATGGCATTTTATATATATATATATATATATATATATATATATATATATATATATATATATATATATATTTTTTTTTTTTTTTTTTTTTTTTTTTTTGAGGCTGGGGTTAAGTGACTTGCCCAGGGTCACACAGCTAGGAAGTGTTGTGTCTGAGACAGATTTGAACTCGGGTCCTCCTGAATTCAGGGCTGGTGCTCTATCTACTGCGCCACCTAGCTGCCCCCTTGTCATTCTTTTTTTTTAGGGAGGAAAAAAAAAGTCAGCATGGTTGGTTGATATATAGACAAAGTCAGAGAACCCGTACAGTGTAGTATAATGCCTATTGTTGTAAAGGTGTGACAGAAGTATAGGATGAAAATGGCTTCTCCTGTCTCTTCAGTCATCGCACTTGATCTTTATAATTTTGTTGTGTAAGCTTCTGCTTTGGGGGCAAATAGTTCTTTCCATCTACAGTTGTAGTAATATCTATATTATTACTTCACTTTGCATTAGTTCATATAGATTTAACATCTTACATTCTATAATGTTCTGTACCACAGTTTGGCGAGCCATTCCCCAATTGATGGACATCTACTTTCATTTTAAATTCTTAGCTATCATAAAAAATGCTGCTATTTGAAGTGTATGGTTGTGGTTTTTTTGTTTGTTTGTTTTGTTCTTTTAATTACCAGTGGCTTCCTTGGGGTATAAATCTGGTTCTGGGGGTATGGTTAGTCATTCATTTGCATTGTTCCAAATCGTTTTCCAAAATAATCGGGCTATTTCACAGCTCCCCCAACAATGTATCAGTGTACTTGTCTTTCCAAAACTCCTTCAATATTGACTATTGCATTTTTTTTTTTTGTTAATTTGCAGGATGTGAATTGTTTTGATTTGTATTACTCTTATTATTAGAGATTTAAAGCATTTTTTTTCATGCAGTGGAGTAGATGTTCTTTCCAATAAGGGCAGCTTCTTTTCTGAGTTACAATCTCAGCAAGGAGGAACTGGTCCTGAGGTGAATACATAGGAACCTGAGGAGGAAGTAACCATTTCTCTTTTAGTCATATTAGAGGAAAGGAAAGCTGGGCATGGGGCATGGTCTGAGGTGCCCAGCAGATTTGACAGGAGCAGGTTTTAAAATGTTTTAAGAAAGAATAGGCAGGCTCTCGTGGCTTAAAATTCTGCAAAGGAAGTTATTCAGGATGAATTGGAAGCTCTCAAGGTTGAAATTCTGAAGATACAAAGAAATAGTTGGGATGAAGAGCTAAAAAGGGGAATTGTCAAAAAAAAAAAAATTATGTGGATATACAGAGAACCCATCAACCAATTTAGATTTTAAAAAGACATGTTCAGAAAATAATTGCAAGCTAGTATATGAAAGAATATTCCTAAATAATTAATAAATAGAAATGCAAAGCAAAACAACTCTGAGGTTTTGCTCATAGCCATCAAATTGACAAAGACAAGTTGGGAATGGTTAGTGGTAGAGGGAGCGTGGAAAGATGGACATACTAATGCTCTGTTGATGGAATTGCAAATTGGACGAATCCTTCTGGAAAGCAGTTTAGAATTATAAGAAAAAAGTGACAAAAACATCCATATCCTTTGACCCAAGACTCCACTGCTAGACATATGCCCCCATAAGGTCATTGATAAAAACAGAAGTGCTCATAAACACCAGAGATTATAGCAGCGATCTGTGATAGCAACAATTTTTTTTTTTAAGTGGGTGTCCATTGACTGGGGAACACTATATATAAGAAGGTCTGGTGGGTCAATGAAATTGAATATTGCTGTTCTGAAGGAAACAATAACTGGGACCATGGAAAAGAATATGGAAACTTGTGGAACTGATGCAGAACAAAGGCAGCTGAGCCTGGAGAACTGTGCACCCAAGGACGCTGTGGGGAATGGAAGGAGCTCAGAGAATAGTTGTAATCCTTAGCAGGGAAAACAGAAGCAAATTGGGTGGGTGCAGAGCTGGGCCTTTTACCCTGGTTCGAATCCATGCATGCAGCCTGCCTTTCCTTTGGTTAGTCTGGCTCTTTTTCTCCTCAGCTCACACTGTTCTTGTGGCACTTCCGCACTTTTCCAGCTGTCTGCAATTCCTTTCCAGGCTTGGCCCACCAAGTCCTGACTTTGGCCCCAGCCAGCAGAGCCCCTCTCCCTCACCTGTGCTGCCCTCTGATCGACCGTCAGTTCTTGGCCTGCGCTTTCCACTCAAGCTTGGCTAAAGCTGGGCCCTGGTTTCTTCCCGCCATCTGCCTTCTCTGTGTTGCCGGAGGAAGTTACAACTTTTTTACAGCTTGGCTGATTGCGCTCCATCTAAGTTTATCTTATCCCAATTGGGACCTCAGGGCTTTGTGAGGATCCAATCCTTTTTTTCCTTCTGTAATTAACTATTACACGACCTCAGCAGCTCTGCTAAGCCTCTTCTCTCTTCCAGCCTCCTTTACTACCTCCTTCCTTTCCAGAGAGACTAAAAGCTGTCTGTCATGATCTCCCCTTCCCCTATTTAAACTTCAGAACCTCTCTGTATCATCCCCTTCTTTTTCTTCCCAGTTTCAGAATGTCACAGAGAAGTGGTTTTTCTCCTTGCCAAGATCAAGCTTTCTACTGATGTACTTGAACCTCTCTTCCTCCTTCCTTGGGAGCTTGCCCCTTTTGTCTATTCCACATTTCTCTAATCTTCGGTCCTTATCACCCGCCTCTTCTTGATGCCTACAAATCTGCCCAGGTCTCTTCTGTCCTTACTCCACTTACAGACACATTTCCTTTTCAGACTGGGGAAACTGGTGTGGCTGTGGAAGCTGACAGGCTTTGGGGGGAGGGTTGGGTAGTTTTGCTGGGCTGTTTTTAAAAGATTATTCTTTGTTATGAGGGATAGTGTTTTAGAAGGGAGATATATTAGGAAATGTAAAAATTTGAAAACAAAAGATCAGTACATACTTTTAAAAACCACCTCCACTCAGTTACACTTCTCCAAGGCATTGTTCTATATCTCTCCTCCCTTTCACAGACATATTCTTTACTATCTTCTCTCAGTGCTCCCATTTCCTCACTTGTCAATTGATTGTGCTCTGGCTTCTGATCTTACCACATAATCAATTGATTAAACACTAGTGCCTGTGCTAGGTGCTGGGGCTCCAGATGCAAGGAGTAAAGCAATCCCTGTTCACAGGAGTTTACATTCTAATGGGGAGGACTGCAAGTCCACATAAAACATGTATGAAGCAAGGAGAGAGGAACCCTCTGAGGTAGAGGCAAGGCCTCAGAACGGGCATATGGAAGGTGGAAGGCTGGGGAATAGAAAATCATTTGGACTAGATCAGAGTACAAGAAGGGAAGCAGTGGTACAGAGGAGAGCACTGGGGACTGGGAGTCAGGAAGATCCAAGCTCTGGCATGGTCTAGCTGCAAAGCTAGACCTCTGTCAGCCTCGGTTTACTCATTTGTAAAATGGTGATAATCAAACACTTATCTCAGAGTTGTTGTGAGATTCAAATGAGATAATATTTATGAAGCACTGAAGCACTGATCCTGGTACTTAGCATGAAGTGGGCACTTAACAAAGGCTTGTTTCCTTCCCTTCCTCCTCTCAGTGAGGGCAGAAAGATCATCGGGGTCCAAGTTGCATAGAGCTTTAAAAGCTAAGAGAAGATTTTTTTTTTTTTTTTGTCCTAGAAGCAACTGCAAACTACTAGGGTTTGTTGAATAAGGAATTCATATGGCCAGATCTGCTTTAAGGAAATAGACTTTGGTAGTTGTATGGAAGAGAGACTCAAGCAGGGAGGAGCTCCAAGTCGAGAGCCCAATTAGGAGGTCATTGCAGTGATCCTGAAGGGATACGAGAGGCGAGATCAGAGATGGGAAAGGTGGTGAAGCCCAAAATGGTCACATTTTGCACTTTGGTTGGGGGAAGGAGGTGGAGGGATGCAAAGGAAGAGTCCAGGAAGAGGCCAAGGTTACAAATGTGAAACAATGGAAGGATGGTGAGGCCTTTGCTAGAAATAGGCAAGTCAGCCAGAGGGGCAGATTTAAGAAGATAATGAGTTTAAATGTGTTGAGTTTGAAATGTCTGTAATAGGGCCTGAGTCCCAGGAGAGACCAGGGATGGGTATAGAGATCTTGAATCATCTGCACAGAAATGACAATGTTGCTGAGAGAGAAGAGAAGGCCCAGGATGGAAGCTTGTGCAATACCTTAGTTGGGGAAATGCCATGATGAGCCAGCAGAGAGTAGTGTTATGGAAATCTGGGCCGTGGTGTGGGGACGGGAGAGCTGAACTCCAGATGTGTCAGATACAGAAGAGGGGCGAGAATCATTCACTATGAGAAAACACCATTCAGTTTGAGATTTTTGGTAACTTTGGTGGGAACTGTTTCAATGGAGACATGAAGTCTGGGCTCATCTTGTATCAGCTGAGGAGAGAATGAGGAAAGAAGGAGACAAAAGCTTTTTTGTGGAGTTTGAGAAAAATGGGAGACCTAGCTGGAGTGGATCATAGGGGTTAGTGGAGTTTATTTTAAGGGTAGGGGAAACTTGATTGAAAGTGCTCTTTCCCTATAGTCATATAAGTGCTCTAAATCAGCGGTCCTCAAACTTTTTAAATAGGGGCCAGTTCCCAGTCCCTCAGACTGTGGGAGGCCGGACTATAGTAAAAACAAAAGCTCACACTCGTCTCCGCCCCTCAGCCCATTTGCCATAACCCGGCGGCCACATCTAGTCTGTGGGCAGTAGTTTGAGAACCCCTGCTCTAAATCAATAATTGATCAGAGAAATGCAAATTAAAACAAGTCTGAGGTAACACCTCACACCTGTCAGATTGGCTAATATGACACAAAGTAGAAAATCCTCAAGGTTGGAGAGGATGTTGGAAAATTGGGATACTGATGCACTGTGGGTAGAGTTATGAACTGATCCAGCCATTCTGGAGAGCAATTTGGAACTATGTCCAAAGGGCTATCAAACTGTGCGTGTCCTTTAATCCAATAGAGCCACTGCTGGGTCTGTATCCCAAAGAGATCATAAAAGAAGGGAACGGATCCTTCTTTTTGTTGTGGCAAAGAATTGGAAAATGAGTAGATATTCAACCATTCCCCAATAGATGGGTAAGTTATGGAATATGAAGGTTATGGAATATTATTTATTCTATAATAAATGATGAACAGCTGGATTTTAGAAAGACTTGGGAAGATTTATAAAATACGAACTGATGCTGAGGGAAATAAGCAGAACCAGAAAAATATTGTACACAGCAACAACAAGTTTGTGTGATGTTCAACAATGATAGATTTGGTTCTCACCAGTTCAGTGATCCAAGGCAATTCCAATAAATTTTGAATGGAAAATGCCAATCGTATCTCGAGAGGTAGTTATGGAGACTGAATGTAAATCGACACATGCTATGTTTCTCCTGTATTTTTTTTCCTTATAGTTTTTCTTTTATTGATTTTTTTTCTCCCAATATGATTCATATGAATCTATATGTATAACCAAAAAAAAAAAAAAGTTTTACATGTAACTAAGAAAGGGGGAGAATTTTAAAAAATGAAAATGCAAGATTACCAATGGTCTTTTAAGGATGAAATCTAATAGTTTTTCTCAGATTTATCCTTCTTGACTTCACTGCAGCTTTTGATAGATACTTGGTCATTCTCTCCTGTTTACTTAATCCTTCTCAATTTCCTTTACCTGGGTCATAGTTCGTGTCCTGCTTTCTTAGTGTAGGAGTTCCCCAAAAGTCCTGGTCCTCTTCTTTTCTCCCTTCTGTTGATGACCTCATCAGCTCCATGAAGTCAGTTATCATTCCTACTCGACTACCTCCTCATTTATCAATCTTAAATCTCATGAGTTCTGGTGCCCCTTCAGCAGCTGCCTGCTGGATACCGACCATCTAGAGAACCCGTAGGTATCAGAATCAACAAGCAAAAATTGTATTATTTCTCTCCATTTTACCTTCTCTATCAACCCTCTCCAAGATTCTGTAGTGTGTGGTATTTGTTGGCAATAATGTTTTACTTTGCATGACAAAATTCTCCCTTAAAGGATTTCTTCCAACAAAATGTCCCTCATGTACATATTAGATACAAGATTCCTTCAGAGGTACCTGCCTTCCTCTCCCCTTCCCCTCCACCCCCCCTAATAAATAACATCAATCGAGACATGAATTGGGAGAAGGTTCATCTATCAGAGGTATTTGCTTGTCAGAGGAAATCCAATGCAGAGTTCAGGTCAAAAGAAGGATTCCTTCTTACATGACCGTTACCTGTGGAAGACACTTCTGTCTTTCTAATCACTCAGATCTTCAGCCTCAGATTCACCTTTGACCCTTACTCCACTCATTCAGGGTCTGACTTGGAATCTTGGCTCCGTCACTTAATAGCTGTGGGACTCTGCCTCAGTTTCCTTGGTGATCAAATGGGGATAATGCTATCACCTATCTCACAGGATTGTTGTACAGTTCAGATGAAAGAATATGTGGGACAGGAAACTGCAAAGTGCTGCCTAAGTGTGTGCTGTTACCTGCCCAATCTTGTCAATTCTGCTTCCAACTTTTTTTTCACCTGCCTTCTCTCCACTCTCAAAGTCTCACACCTGTTCTATAGAAATGAGTTCTGATTGGGCTTTGAACTTCCTCTAGCTGCTAAATTAATATTCCTGAGATTTGGGTTTTTCCTTGTTACCTTCTCCTTGCTCAGATGTCTTCACTCGCTCCCTATTGCCTTTATGATAAAGAACAGTCGTCAGGCTGGCATTTAAAGGCCCTCCCAGCCTGGCTTCTGCCTTCCTTGCCACTCTGTCTTCCTGTCACTCCTTTTCTTTTCTGTTCCCTGAGCTCAGCATGCACAAGCTGATCATTACCTGCCTGAAATGTGCCTCCTTCTCACCTGTCTCTTAGAACCTCTGTCTTTTTTCAAGACTCAGGTTCCACCTACATGAAGCCATTACTGATCCCTTCAATTGCTAATGTTCTTCCCTCCTCCAAGTCTGCCTTAATAATAGCTGGCATTTCCATAGCAATTGTAACTTTACAGTGCATTCTACAAATATCAGGTTTTAGTGGAAAGAGCTTTGGGCTTGGAGTCAGGAAGCCCCCAAACACTTAACTGTCTGTGTCATCCTGGACACATCCCTTAGCCTCTGTCTGCCTTAGTTTCCTCATCTGTAAAATGGGGATAATAATAGCACCTGCCTTCCAGTGGTTAGGAGGAAATGATAATGAGATGATCAGTATAGAAGTGCTTAATCCAGTACCTGACAGATAGTAGGTACTTAATAAATTCTTGTTCCTTCCTTTTCCTCACCATAACCACTGGAAAGGAAGTGTTGTTATTATCTTAATAGTATAGATGAGGAAGTTAAGTATCTGGAACCAAATTGGAACTCAGGATTTCTCTTTTACCATGGGTTAACTAGTGAAAGTAAGCTTCTTGCAGACAGCTCTTTGTCTTTGTATGTCCCATCTCATCTGTTATTTCATTGCATCACAAAGAGGATCTTTGGTTCTTGAAGGGCGGTAGGTTCTGCCTTGTTGGAAAGGCACTAGTGATGGGTGTGTTTCTCCTTTCTGAGTGCTAGGCCGGACACTCACATACATGATGAGGAAATCTTTTGCATCTGTGAAACTACAAAAAATATAGCATGGCCCTCGCTCCTGCTCTTGGGGGACAAAAAAGTCAGTGTAAACACTCTGAAACTGAAGTCCTTGTCCGGACACTTAACACCGGGAACCAGACAATTAAAGGAGGGTGTACAAAATGAAGGATAACTCACTCTGAAAAGTCACGAGGAGTCAGCAGAGTTAGTTTTATGGGATATTCACCGGTGCAGGTAACATACTCGATTCAGGAAGCATTTAAGCAGCCAGTGCTTCCTGGACACTGCATGAAGCTACTGGGGATATTCAGAGAAAAGCACAACAGCTCTTTCCTGAAGGATCCTTCCTTCTGCTGAGAAGAGCAGCATATGCGCAGATGGTGCCAAAGGAATGCAAAGGGACTTCCAGTGGATAAGCAGCGACAGCTGGGGCATTTGGAGGCTTTTGAGAAGAGGTGGCATTTGAGCTGAAGCTTTAAGTTAGCTAAAGGATTCCAGGAGGTGGAGGTGAGGGAAGGCATTCCAGGCCTGAGTTTTCCCAAAAAATGGAATTGTATGAGTTGGGCTATAGAATGTGTGAGGGAGCGTCATGAGAAATCTTTTGGAAAGTTAGGTTGGGGCCAGTTTGTGAAGATGCCAAATAGAAGCTTACTTTTTATCTTAGAGACAGTAGGGAACTATGAAAGCTTCTTGAGTAACATGAGCAGACCTGTGCTTTAGGAAGAGGAGTTTAATAGTTGCATGGATGATATATTGCAGAGTAGAGTGACTGGAACCAAAGAAATTAATTAGGTGGCTGGGGTAGTCATAATAGTAAGTTTTTGTGAGAAGGCTGTCATGAAAATAATTGGTGTTTTTACACTAATATGTATTTCAGAAGATGAAGACGTAGAGAAGTTATGAAAAGTTCAATAAATCCTCCTAAATTACTCCAACATTTATTTTGATACTTGATGACTTTGATTAAAAAGTAGGAATAAATGAGGATGGCAAAAAATATATTAGAAGACATAAAATTTAGGAAGAAGGAACGGTAAAGGACAAAGTGTTAACAGACTTCATTCCTAAATGAGCTATCTTTTTTGTGTACTCATACAAGTGGAAATGGCACTAAAAAAGGACAAGGATGAAAAAAGAAAGTGGACAGGACCAAAATATATACAGAGAAGATGTGTGCTGGAGGTGAACCAATTTTGAGGGCATTTAGGGATTGATTTTTTTTTTTATTAAAGTTTTTTATTTACAAAACATATGCATGGATAATTTTTCAACATTGACCCTTGCAAAGCCTTCTGTTCCAAATTATCCTTCCTTTCCCCCTCCCCTAGATGACATGTAGTCCAATACATGTTAAATATGTTAAAATATTTGTTAAATCCTATATACACACACACACTTATACAATGATCTTGCCGCACAAGAAAAATCGGATCAAAAAGAAAAAAAAAAAACTGAGAAGAAAACAAAATGCAAGCAAACAGCAACAGAAAGAGTGGAAATGCTATGTTGTTTCCCATAATTCTCTGGGTGTAGCTGATTCTCTTCATCACTGAACAGTTGGAATTGGTTTGAAACATCTCATTGTTGGAGAGGGCCACGCCTATCAGAATTGATCATAATATATGTATAATGATCTCCTAGTTCTGCTCGTTTCACTCAGCATCAGTTCGTGTGAGTCTCTCCAGGCCTTTTTGAAATCATCCCGCTGCTCATTTCTTACAGAACAATAATATTCCATAACATTCATAGACCACAATTTACCCAACCATTCTCCAATTGATGGACATCCATTCATCTTCCAGTTTCTCGCTGCTACAAACATTTTTGCAATATGGGTCCTTTTTTAGGGATTGATTTTCAAAATAAATAGTGAAAAAGAAGATAAAGGACTGGAAAAAACTCTCAGAATTTATACTATTAAAAAGAGGTAAGGATTTAAGGAGGGTTAGCACCTCTTGGGTGAGGACTTGCCTCCCCTTTTCAGGACTTCTCATCCACCTTTGATGGCCATATGTTTCATGCATCTCTCACTTGTGGCTCTAAGCCAAGGGTTCTCAAACTATGGCCCACGGGCCAGAAGCACCCACTGAGGACGTTTATGCGGCCCGCCCAGTTATGGCAAATGGGCTGAGGGGTGGAGACAGAGCATGAGGTTTTGTTTTTACTATAGTCCGGCCTCCCACAGTCTGAGGGACAGGGAACTAGCCCCTATTTAAAAACTATAGCGTGCCAATGGCTGCACCCTAATAAAACATCTTGGCTGACAGATTAAATCAGATGGAGATACCTGAGGGGCTTAGCCCCTTGGTGAGTTGTGTGGGTGTTTGTCCCAAGCATATAAAGACTTCCCCGGCAGAACTGTTGGATGTGAACAGTTTGTTCCAGTGACAGTGAAAGAGGATAAAGTAGGCGCAGTCTCTTAGAACTTGGTCACACACCAGGCACCAGGTCATCCATTACATACTGGACCATCACCAGTCATATCCTGACTTTTGTCACTGGAAGAGGAGTAAGGTTGATGACTTTGTGCAGTTCTGTCTCACTTAAATCTAATTCACACAATCTGATTCTAATTCCTTTCATGATGTCATTGGTTCTCTTCAAAAATGAAGGACACCCAACAAGAAGTAAAAAAGCTTAGATCAAAATAATAGCAACCATCCTATAGGCCCACTTTACATCATATGCAGAATTTCTTGTGACACTGCATCTGTGCAATAATTCCCTTCTGAGGGAATTAAAGAGAATAAGCCACCTTTCACATCACAAATGATGTTCCACAATAGACTACATTTTTACCATCACATAATTGACTGGAAAATATGGAGTACAAGATTCTACTTCAGTTTGTTGTTGCCACTAATTTTTTTATCCTTGGGAGAACAAAATTCTGCCTTAAATGCTTTCTCCCAACAAAGTACCCCCATATTTATTGCAGATATCATATCTTGAAAGATATGAGAGAAAACCTTGTTCAACGATTTCCTTGCAGAGCCCATAACAGAAAGGCAGCCACCAGACTTTGTCTCTGGATCAGGCTACTTTAGGAGCACTGAAATCTTGTAGGTTTCCAGTCCAAGCTGTTCTTTGGATCCTAGAATAATGCAATATTCAGTACCCCAATAAAGTGGCTGCTGAACCACCACTCTGGTCCTCCTGGACCAGACATTCCCCTTTAGAAATACACAGAGCCCATCCCTAACTTAAAGTCAGAAATCAGGAAAGAAACCAGAAGAATGAGTCAACCCCAAGATCCCCCCATAAAAAAAAAGATCATGGTGACAAGTAAACTTAACATGCAAACCTAGAAGAAAATGACTCCAGGTAAAGGCTCTGAGAAAAAATCAGTTTGGGCAGAAATTCAACAAGAATTCTTGAAAGAGATGAAGTAAGAGCTTAAAATGTTTTTAATGTAATAGAATCCAAAGCTTATCTTAGGAAAAGACCAGAGGTACACAGAAACTTTGAAGTGCAGGCACAGAAGTCAAGAGCAACCCAAATGGATAATCATGAACAAACAATCCTAAAGAACTGAATAAGAATAAACTGTTTACGGTTTTTTATGGGGAGATGATACATGTGTTCCCTCTGGCCCCTTTCATCTCCAGGGCCTTGGAATGCTTTCTGTTACGTCTTAATAGAGATGAGAAACATACTACCTAGGAAAGAGAGGGAAATAGGGAAAAAGTATGTCAACCCAAACAAGGTGGAAGGGGTCCCAGGGTAAGCGACATTTTAATCTGAACTGCTTGAAAGAGGGACGTATACATACACAGTTGGGTACAGAAATAAATTTCACTAGACAGGGAAATGCAAAGGAAAGGCGGGGGGAGTGTAACTAAGCAAAACGAATTAAGGATGTACAAAAATGTTTATAGCAACCCTGTTTTGTAGTGGCAGAGAATTGGAAGCTGAGGAGGAGCCCATCTCTTGGGGAACCGAAGTTAGTGCAGTAGTTTAGGCAAGATGTGATGGGCTCCTACTATTTCTAGGATGGTAACTTTGTGGGGAGATCTGCATGAGACATGCTAAGAAGGTAAAAACAAGATTTGACAACAGGTTGGATATATGAGGTGAGAGCAGGTGAGGAATCAAGAATCATCTTGATTTTTCAGGTTGGTAACTGGAAGATGATGGTGCTCTCAATGATAGTAGAAAGCTGGGATAATGTGAAGGGAAAGAGAATATAATGGGCTCTATTAGGAGCATGCTGAGTTCTGGTGCCTCTGAGATACCCATTTTGATGTGCACAAAAAATCAGTTGTTGACTCAACACGAGAGCTTGGGAGAGATTGAGACTGGATATATAGATCTGGTAGAATAAATGGTGATTGAACCCTTGGCAGCTGATGAGATCTCCAAGTTAGTGGGGGCAGAGTGATGGTGGTGGTGGACACATGCTTAGTGTGTGACGTGCTGGGAAGGGCCTGGAGAGAGCAATCCAGAAAACTTAGAAGGGAGGGTGTGTCTCCTGTAAGTACTTGTTAAGTCCTGATGAATGAATTACTCTCCAGATCTCCCAGTCTTGGAAGGCGAAGACCAAAAGTGTTGATTTTAATAAAATTTAAAACCAAGATACTTGTCTTGTCTGGAATTTGCTATGATGGAAATTAGATTTGACAACTAATTTCTATCAACTTGGGAGTAAAAATCTTGTCAGCAGATATGTACTTCGGAAATTAAGTTGATTTTGCATGTGTGAATCGTGTTGAGATGATGAGATCCCACCAACATCTCCTCCTTCTGTTTGCCCGTTACAGAACGAGCAGGCCTTTGAGGAAGTCTTCCAGAACGCCAACTTTCGTTCCTACACATTCAAGATTAGAGTCAAACTGGAGACTTACAACGTGAGTAACCCTGGGAGTGAGGAGGGCAGGGCCTGGGGGGTCACTGCGCTTCTCTGCTCCATATTCGTGCGTACTTAGTTGTGGGGCGGCTCCCAAAGACCTGGTCCCCCTGCTGTCACCCTAAGGTGAAGGCTCTAGAGGCCCAGCTAGCCAAGTCTGTGGTTCTTTGGGCACGTAAGGGATGATCTGCCATTGATCAGAGTGACTTAGGAGTGGGTGGGGGCGGAGGGGTCCTCACCCACGGCTCTCTCCTTCCCAGGATGAATCTCGCATCAAGGCCTCCGTCGTGGACGTGAAGCCTGTGGACTACAGAGAATATGGCAAGAGGCTCATCATGAACATCAGGAAGAACGCGGCGGCTCGGCAAATGTGAGAAGAGTGTTGCTGATTGGGCAGAAGTTTGACACTCCCCAGAACGACCCCAGAGCTGATGTGAAGTTGATCTCTTCCCACCCCTGTGTGACAATTAAGCTTTAGCTGCACGGGGCAGAGCTGCCCTTTATGGTGGACTAAGCAATTTCCTTTGTCGAGTGAGCCCGGGAACCCCTTGGTAGGTAAAGAGGCGTGTGCTCAGATCTTGTGACCCCTGAACCGTGTCAGCCTTCAGGGGCCAGTCTCGCTCAGTGCTGCACCAGTCGCCACTGCCATTAGCTCCAGGCGTTTGTCGATTTTATTAAGATGTCATTATCTTTAGGTTGGAGTCCTGTTCGAAGTAATTAGCCCTAAATCTCCGCCAGAAGAATAAACGGTGTACCCGAGGTTTCATTGCTCCAGTCGGTGAGACTTTGGGAACTTTCTGGGAGAGGAATTGGGGACGCAGTGCTAGAGAGCAGTCAGAGCAAGACCTGGGTGTGCTCACGAGCTTCCTCCTCCTGGAGGGGCCACGTCGCTGTTAATGCCTAGAATGGCAAGGCGGCAGAATTATTAATCAAAGACATATCTCTTATATCTGAAGAATATCCTTCCTTCAGGGTTTAATAGACTGAGTCAGATGGGCCTGATATTAATCAAAATTGTCTCTTCTGAGGAAGGCTGATAAGCATTGACTCACTGTCCCCTAGGGAAATCTAGGCGACTACAAAGCGTTGCTTGAGTTTTCACTTCAATTAACATCACGTTTTGAATTGATGATTGTACACGTTTCCTACCTGTATATATTTCTTGCATTTGTATGTTTCACTTCTTCAATTTTGGTTGAAGCCGTGTTTAAATAAGGAGAGAATTATAAAGAAGGGGGAGGGGGAACCCTCTGTTTCTATTGCTTTGTTTCAATAAATAGTATATTTAGATCTCTGTGAATCCTACTTTCTTTGAACTCAAAAGGGTTCTACTTACTGGAAAGCAATTAATTAGCCTTCATAATAAATGTTCACTTGGGGGAGATGTTAACTTATTACGAACTCGAAGATTAGACGGAGGCATAGAGATCTCTATTCCTGATGTTTGCAGCCCTGAAATTTATCTTTAAAAGAAAAAAAAAGGATATGTTTTGTGCCCAAGAATGCTGACGATCTGGCACTTTGGGGATTTTATTGACGTTTACACAGCAGTCTAAAACCAACCAGGCTTTGAAATTTGTACAGACAGTGAGCTAGTATAGAAAACAGTAATTATGCTACTGGGCTTTTCAGTCAGCAGAGCATGCTTGCTCTGTGTGCTTCTAATCACATTAATTATGCGTCCGTTGGCTGCAGCTCACAGCTTGGCATTTGCTGCACATCCCTCCGACTATAGGCAGTGTTGCAGACCCACTGCAGCCTCGCGAACTGGATTTTAATTTATGGAAATAGGTTCGGGAGGCTCCTTCTCGAGCCCTTGGCTCAGTCCCTGATGCTTCCTGAGGTGTCCTCTTTGTTTTCAGGGCCTACAAGCTTGAGGCAAAGGAATTCCGCTTCCGAGAAAGGACTTGAAGGGCATTTTTTCTCAGGACCATTAATTGCTTGGCCAGATTCCTTCTTTAACTGCCTTCGCCTCTGAAGGTGGTGACAGAGTCGCGCTGGCTTCTCTTGCTGAGGCCTCCGGATTTTTTGGTAGAATTGCTTGTTCCTTCTGACCTTGCTTATAAAGCATCAACTAGAAAATTATAGTCTTCAGCACCTCTCTGGATTGACAAATTGTGGGTGAGAAGGGATGATCTCTCTTTCCATCTTGTAACTAGTTGCTCCTGCTTGCTCTTCCCTGCCTGCTTCCCCCTTGCCCCCCTCCCCCATAGCCTTCTGGAGGAGAAAGACTGCTTTCCCCAGGTGTCCGTGTGATGGGCACCTGAGCATTGAGCCCGGCATGTATCCTCTGCTCCCTGGCGAAGGATGGGCTATTACCGTGCCACGTGACCAGACCAGCGGTTCCTGTGTTGTGATTTGGGGAGGCGTTCTTGCAAGAGGCTTCCTCCAGGGAGGATTTTTAGCAGATTTCCCTCCTGGAAATCAGATCACCAGTGGAGAAACATCAGAAACTGGCTCCACTAGTTTGCTTTTAAGAGCTTCAAGTCCCCAAGGATCTCCTAAATAGATTCTGGCCCACAGTCCTTATATTCTCTTGGCTTTAGTCAGAGGAGTGTTGCTGTTGTTCTATCTCGCATCTTTCACTTAGAGATCAATGCCTCTGTCACGTCTACCATGACATCAGTGTTAAGCAATTAGGAAAAAAAAAATCTAATCATTTTGCCTTTATTTTAAATGGTTCTTGAATTCCCTTCAGTATCATTGTGAGTGGTGGTGGGGAAAACCAAAAGCGTAATAATCCGATTTCTGTCTGTATTTCCAGTGTTTTATGCTTTCCATTAAAGCCCTGCTTGTCTCTAGTGTGTTGTGCTGACTTTTTGAACTGCAGGGTCAAAAATCCCTCGCCTTGTTTTCTGAGTGGCCTGTCTTTGAAAAGAATAAATATTATCGATCGTGGTATTTAATACACTAATGAAACCCACGCTTATTGACTACGTAATTAATATACTGTCTGAAAGTGAAATTTGGCAGCACACTATAGAAAGGTTATATTGACTTGCATTTCTTTGGCAATATGCCTTCTGGGTTTATTTATAGAAAATGAAACAGGTTGCTCCTCAGGTAGCAATTCAGTCCAACCCTCTTTCCTGCTTTTCACTTGTTAGAAAGCTTTCCCTCTACTATGGTTTCCTCTTAGTGGAAAATTTTCATCTTTTTTTTCTTTTTTTTTTTTCTTTAATCGCTTCTCTGTCGGGTTTGCCCACTCTTAGCCTCATGAGGTACTCTCCTGATAATTTTCTGGCTTTTACAGGGGGAAAAAATCAAGAATTTTCCTGAAGGAGCATTCTATTGAATTGGTGGTTCTTGTCATTATCGATCTCCTGCAAAAGAAATTTTGTCCATGAGAATCCATTTCACTTGACTTCCTAATTAAGCAGATTTAAGGTTTTGGTGATGTTAAAGGAAAAAACAGTTTGAAAAGTTATCTTGAGAAGCTATTCCAGGAAGAGGGCAGTCTCTCAATCAGTCTTTTTGACAAAACTGTTGATAGGCCGAAGTGTCGTGATGATGCACACACGTCTGTCTCACCAGCAGGCTCTTGTTTCCAAATCACTCACAAACTTGGCAGTGCACCATCCCGGGTCTGGTTGGCTGTCCATGATCCAGGCCTCCGGCCTGAGGTTAGGAAGAAGTTTCAGAGCTCCTATTTTATGCTCACGTGGCCAGAACTGGCCTTTCAGAAAATGTGGGTTTGAATTTGTTGGTTTGCATGAAGTTGGTTCGAGGTTCTGGTAATTTTCGGTCTTTTCTTGTCACCTTCTCTAGGCAATCACTTTCTTTTGGGCTCATAGCAATTTTTAATGAAACCAAACCTTGGCTAAGATCTATTACCTGTTCTAAGCTATTAATTCTTCTTGCTGTACTTTCCTCTCCAGCTGTCATCTCATGCTGTGTTTTGTGTCTGTTGCTCCATTTCTTGCAGGTATTCTTAATGACCTTTTCTCCAAGGCTCCAACTTTTGGAATAATACTCTTCTGGGCTCATCTCTTGGGCTTCTCCCAGTCTATAATATTTCTTCATTGTGCTCCTCATTTTCTCCTGTTGATTCTTATTTCTGGTCTGGATCATTGTGTTTCTCCCATGGCGCCTCTTGGATGATGTGGGCAGATCCTGTTTGGTCTTAGATGTGGTGACAAAGACTAGTTCCCACTTTCTTCAGGAATTCTTTTAGCCCAATGTCTCGGTGGCTTAACTTAGATTTTGTAATCCCCCTTTTCTTGAGTCCTTTCTTCTCCTTGCACTGTCCTGAATGCAAAAGTGGTTCCATCCCTTCCTGTGACCCTGAGAAGCCTCTTGTGAGATCCCAGATATGTTTCTCCGGCTCTTTGATCTGCTAATACTTGGGCAGCTGCCTGGGGACAGGCTCAATCAGTTCCTGTTGTGGCTTGGACTGAGGCCTCTTGGGTTCTGAATCAGGCAGAGCTGCCAAGGTCCTGTTCTGGCCTGCTCGCCTGCTATGGCTCCTGTCCTCTCCAATGAAAGCTTGTGTTAGTCAAAAGGTCTTCGTCTTTCTTATCTGATCCTCTCCATGTCCTGGTAAGATAGGTCATAAAAATGTGTGCTCATTTCACAGTTGAGAAAACAGAGGCTTAGAGAGGTTATAGACCTGGCTTCCAGTTAGTTACGTGAGGGGTGGGGTTGGAGGGAACCCTGATCTCACCTCCCTTTACTCTCAAACTTGGCCTCTTGTGGCTGTACCATGCGCCTTCTTCCTTCAGGTTATTCAGATAAGTATTTAGGGTGGCAGTTAGCTGAGCGATCAGAAAGTATGCAGTCAAATTGCCTGGTAGGTATTTGTTCCCACTCGTTCCTTAGGATGTTCATAAAACTCTGTTAGGCTTTGTGGAGGATGAGAAAGCTTTGTATTCTAGATCTACACGATCCCCCAAAGTGAGATTTCCTTAAAAGGAAAAAATAGATATATTCTACCTTGGGGGGGGGGGGGAAATTTACCTTAGATTTTTGTGTAAATAAGTGGAAACCTACTTGAGGGGGGAAATCTGTTCTTTTTTTCTAAAAGCAAACATTTTACTCATTTAATAAGCGTATATTGAATACACATTCCTAGACCTATCATAAAAGAGAATATTATAAATACAAGAAAATTGTATAAAGCCCTAGATTTAAGAGTTGTGAGGGCTAAAAACCATTGAGTCCAGTCTCCTTATGTTACTTATGAGGAAACAGACCCAGGATCACCAAGTATCTAAGGTAAGATTTGAACCTAAGTGGCTTGACCCCAAGTTGAGGCCTCTTTCCAGTGTCTTCCATAAAGTGCATAGGGTTCTCTCAGCCCAGAGCAGAGGAGCAAAGTGCTGTGAAAGATTTAAGGTGAGAGCAGGGTTGATGGAGGAAGTGGCCCTGGAACCTCTGCCCGCTCTTGAAAGAGAAGCATTTCAACAACTGACCATAAAGGAGTGAGTGCATTCCCAGCCTGGGGGACGGGCTGGTGCAAGGACATGGATGGGGAAGGGCGCAGGGCAAAATCAGGAAACAGGCCATTTTATTTGGAATAGAGAATTTTTCCAAAGAAAGTAGAATGAAATGACACTGGAAAGGCTGCTGGGAAACAGATTGTGTGCCTTAAGGGCCGAGCTAAGGACTTTGATTTTATCCCCTAGGTAATGAGAAGTCCCTGAAAGTTTTTGAGCCTGTCAGTGACGTGACCAAGCCTGTGCATTAGGAAGGTTATTTTGGCATCGGAGCGAAGCATGGATTATAGCAGGGAGACGGCTACAGGCAGGAGTGCCCGTCAGAAGACTATTACTGATAGTCCAGCTGAGCAGGAACCAACAGGGACAGTGGCAGGGAAAACAGACACGGACAGATGGATGTGAGATTATTGCCAAGGTAGAGTCGTGGTAGCAGCAGATTGATGCTACTGGGGATTAGGGAAAGAGAAGAGGAGGAAATCACTCCAGGTAGCATTTCTTATCTGCATAGAGGTGGTGCTTGAAATCATGGGAGCTGATGGTTCGCTGAGTGAAATGGGGCAGAGGGAGGAGAGGAGAGGACCTGGGACAGAGCCTTGGGTACTCCCAGGGATAGCAGGTCGAAGGTCCGGCAGGAGGAGGACCAGGAAGAAGCAGTGTCCCCAACAAGAAGGGGCTGATGGATAAGCTCAAAGGCTTTAGAGAGGGTGAGGAGAAGAAAAATTGAGGAAAAAGCCGTTGGATTTGGTAGCTTCAAGGTCACAAGCATGGTGGTGCCATCCATAAGAAGAGTAAAGTTGGAGAGGGCAAGTTTGGAAAAGATAAGTTGAGTTTTGGATCTCCTGAGTTTGAAGTCCCAGTGGGACATAAAAATGGAGCTCTCCCAGCATCACCTCCTCCCTTCTCACTCATTTTCTTCATCCTCCCCCAGGCCTCCACCCAATTGTTCTTCCTAAAGCACAGATGGGACCCTAACTTCCTTCTGCTTGAGAAGCCCATTGTAATGTCTGTTGATTGGATACAATGGAAGCTCCTTGTAAAGCCCGGCTCAACCTATTTCCAGAGCATCCTCTTCTATGCTCCAGACGGGCAGCCTTTTCTTTGTTCTTTGTATACAGCCCTTCATCTCCTGTCTCCATGCCTTTACCTTGGCAGTGCCCACCCTCCCCTACTGGGAATGCCCCCATCTTTTGCTACCTCACAGAACCCCTTGCTACTTTGAGGAAGCTTTTTTTTTTTTTTCCTTTTTAGTACAATTATCATCCCATTTGGTTCTCACAATAATTCTGGGAGGGCTATCAAACTGTGCTGACCCTTGGATCCAGCAGTGTCTCTCCTGGTCCTGTTTCCCAATGAGACCATAAAAAAGGGGAAAGGACCCGCATGCGCAACCTTCCCCACCCCTGACAATGATTGCCTCCTTCCTCTCCAAAGTATCTTGTATTGAACCACTTTGTGCTCTTGCTTTCTATTGGCACTATATCCATTTATGTGTGAACCCTTTTGTCTCTCCCATCAGTACATACTGTCTTTGTGTCATTGGGTCCTGGCACACAGTAGGGCAGTCATCCCCATGGGTTTAGCATTTGTATTGGGAATTGCAGAGGAATTTTTATCAGCGTAGGGCAGCACCTCCTCTGTGTCTTGGAGAATTGCCTGGAGCACAGATAGCTCAAGTAACTTGCCCAGGCTCACACAGCCAGTATTGATGGCAGAAATTGAGCTCTGAGACCAGCTGTCTGTCCACTATGCTGTGCTGTCACTGGAAACTATGGGAGTAGAGGGAGTCACTACGGGAGTAATTGCAGAACAAAGAGAGAGATGAGATGTGCCTCATTTCCTGGGTTGTTTTGTTATTTTTGGCTTTGGGGGTTTTTTTTGGTTTTTTTACAAGTTACTAAACTAGTAAATGAGAAAAACATTGTAGATATAGTTTACCTAGAGTTTAGCCAAGCTTTTGACAAAGTTCGTTATCTTATTCTTGTGGGAAAGATGGAGACTAGTGGACTGAAGAGGAAAAGAACTAGATTCAGTCTTGGTTGGACAACAGGCCCGGAGGGCTGCTTGTGGAATGGTTCTGTGTGATGTGAGGCACAGTCCTGTGCTCTTCAGCATCCTTATTGATAACTTTGATGAAAGCTCGTGGAAGGGCACAGTCATCCAATGTGCTGGGGACGTAGAGACAGGAAGCCTGGGCCGAGTCTATGAAGAGGGGATTCAGTTAGGATAAATAGTCTTACATGAGTACCCCCAAAATCAATATCATGAGTGCAGGCTACAGGGGGTGGGGAGAGTGTGGTTATACAGCAGTTCTGAGAAGGATCGGGAGCTTGAGTGACTGCAGGATCAGTGGGAGATGTCAGAAAAATGTCATGATCTCGGGCTGTGGTGGGAGTGCCAGGCAACGGGCTGACTGCACTCTGCCCTCCCCAGACCTCGGCTGGAGGATTGTCTGCCCCGGGTACCGTGTTTGAGAGCTGTTGAAGGATCTAGAGGTGTTGAGGTGGGAAAAGAGATGGGGAGAAGGGGATGGACAGGAGAGCTCTTCGGATAGGTGAAGGAGATATCAGATCGGTTCTGTGGCAGAACCCAGGGGCAATGAGTAGAAGCTGCAATGGGGAAAATGTAGGGTTAAGATCAGAAGAAGAAAAAGATTCCTAATGCTTTAGATGTCCCAGAGTGAGGTGGGCTGCTTTGAGAAGCGGTGGTCTCCCCCTTCTTGGCCGTCTTAAATGGATGACCATTTGTCAGGCATATTATGGTGGGGGGGAGGTTGAATCTGAGCAAAAGAGTGATAACAAGGAGGGGATGATCAGCAGCAACAAAGGCTATTTGAAGGGAAAGGAGAACCAAAAAAAGACCATTGTATTTGACAACTGTGTCATTGGTGAGAATGAAATCCAAATTTCAGTGTTTTGAGGAAATGGTGGGGAAAAAAGAGGTAAACTACTCTTCCTAAATACTTAATGAAATACTAAGAGAGAGAAAGCACTTGAGGGGAAATCAAAGCTAGAGGAAGGACCGAGTGTGTGTTTTGGCTCAGCCACCTTAGTATGTCTGTAGGGAGAGGAAAAGGAACCGGTGGAATTGAAGGATTAGAGCTGGAAGGTAAGGACTCAGAGATGGAGAAAGGACTCCATGGGTCAGTCCAGTGAAGTTAGAGAGGAAAGAATGACGTAGTGAACCCAGCGCTGCCTGGCAGAATGGGGAGAGATGGCCAGGGTTACCAGTTGCAAGAGAAAGACAAAGGAGCTTGGGATTCATGGTCAGCAGGTGCAAACTGAGGGAAGGGAGACAATGAAGAACAGAGGGATAATAAACTAGGGGGAAGGGAGGGATTGAGGGGGACCAAAGTCATGGTGAGCATCATCACTAACATATATAAAGCACTGTGCTAAGCACTTTACAAGTATCATCCTATTTGGACCTCACAATAATTCTGGGAGGCTATCAAACTGCATACCCTTAGATCCAGCAGTGTCTCTACTGGGCCTGTGTCCTAAAGAGACCCTAAAAAGGGGAAAGGACCCACATGTGCAAAAATGCAGCCCTTTTCATAGCGGCCAGAAACTGGAAGCTGAGGGGATGCCCATCAGTTGGAGAATGGCTGAATGAGTTGTGGTATATGAATGTTAGGGAATATTATTGGTTCTGTAAGAAACGACAGCAGGAGGATTTCAGAGAGGCCTGGAGAGACTGACAGGAACTGATGCTGAGTGAAGTGAGCAGGACCAGGAGAACATCATACATGGCAACTACAAAATATAATACGATCCATTAATTCTGATGGACTTGGCTCTTTTCAACAAAGAAGTGACTCGGGGCAATTCCAATAGACTTGTGATGGAGAGAGCCAGAGGGAGGACTGAGTGTGGTTCACAACATAGTACATTTTGACCTTTTTTGTTGATTTCTTGCTTGTTTCCCCCCCCCCCTTTTTAAGGTTTTATATTGGTTAAAAAAAACAACAGCAACCCTGAGAGGGAGAGACTGTTACTATCCTCATTTTACAGGTGAGGTAACTGAGGCAGAGATTCAGTGTCTTGGCTAGAGTCACTTACCTACATATCTTACTTCCATATCTGAGGCTGGATTTGATTGCAGGCCCGGGGCTCTCTTCCTAGAAAATGGAAGGGCAGGGCTTGTGCTCCGAGGGGGGTTCGGGAGTAATGGTGATGTTCTACCTCTGTGAGGGATGGTCCTGGAGTGGGAAGGGGGTGGGGGAGAGAGTTCGTGAGCTGTCCAGAGGGTGTGGATCCTTGTTCTGAAGTTGGGGATAATGGCCTCCTTCAGGAGGAAGTGACTAAGCCAGGTGCTTAATACATTGAAGGAGTTGGAGATCGTGCAGGAGGCTGGCTGGTGAACAAAGCACGGGCCTGGTCCCCCAAGATTTCCCTGTCAGCGATGTGCCCAGAGGGCTTGAATTCCCATCAGCGGTTCAGCGCTGGTGGCAGAGGAAAGGTCTGGAAGTAGCTGTGAGAGGAGAGCCTGCCAGCACTAGAGAGGGAGTGCCAGGTTCTGGTTAGTTCTGGGGACAGAAGGAGCATAAAAGGTAGGAACCGGGCGGGAGAGAGTTTGCAAGCAAGAGAGCCGGAGTGCTGAAAGGAGGCGCAGCGGGGATAGAGATAACATGTACAAGTCTGTAGACGTGCAGAGCAGATTAGTTCTCAGTAGTAAAATCAGCCCCCCCCCCCCCTTTAAAACTGGTTTTACTCTGCCAAGATCTGCCTTCTCACTTTCCCCTCACCCCAAGTGAGATCACGAGAAAAAAACTCAACCTATTGCAGTCGTGTAGAGTCGATCAAAACAAACTTCCACGGTGGCCACATCCTGAGACTGCCTCTGTGTCAGGAGGCCGATAGCCTGTGTCCTGACTAGGCCTCTGGAATTGTGGTTGGTCATAACGCTGATAAATGGTCAGCCCTAGTGTTTCATTACATTTACATTCCTCAATTTATGGACACTCCCTTGGATTCCCACCCATTGCTCTCTCAAAAAGAGCTATAAATATTTTTATCCACACTTAGAATTTGTTTTGCTTAGAACTGTTTCCTCCCTTAATCTGCCCTCCCTCCCTTCTCCTCCCTTCATCTTGCTTTTTCCCTTTTATTTTCCAGATGAGTGGAATTCATTTCTCTGTGTGTGTTTTCTTCCTTCTCAACGGTTCAGGTATCATCCACTCTCCCCACCCTCTTCTCTTTGTTGTATAAATGTTTACTTGTGTACTCTTATTAAGAAGGATAATTTCTCCTTTAACTATAGTATCTTCCTCTTCCCCTTTCTATTTTTTTCTTAAGATCAATTCTCAGTACATAAGACATAACAGAACCACTCCCAGGCCTTGTCTGATTGGTCTTGCTCTTTGAACCTTGATGATGATGAGTTCCAAGGGGACACATGCCATTTCCCCCTCTTGAAGGGAAGGCAGTTTAATCCTTGTTTAGTCCTTTATAATTGTTCGTTTGTGTTAACTTTTCATGCTTCTCTTTGCATCTGTGTTTGACGGTCTATGTTTTTAAGCAGGAATACTTGAAAGTCTTCTCCTTCGTTAAAGATCCATTTTTTCCCCTGTAGGTTTATACTCGGTTTTGCTTATTTGGGCTGTAAATCCATATCCATTGCCTTCTGGAATGTCATATTCCAAGTTTTCCGCCCCTTTGTAGTGATGGCTGCTGAATTATGGGTGATCCAGACTGTGGCTTTTCAAATCTTCACTTCCTTCTTTTTGGATGCTTTTGGTATTTTTTATTTGACCTGGAAGCTCTGGATTGTGGCTATAGTATTCCTAGGAGTTTTCATTTGGGAGCTTCTTTCAGGAGAGGATGATGGATTCTTTCTGTTTCTATTTTACCCTCTTGTTCTAAGATCTTGGCAGTTTTCTTTTACGATTACTTGAAATAGAATGTTTGGGCTCCTTTTTTGAGGCAATCCAGTGATTCTTAAATTATCACTCCTCAATCTGTTTTCTAGGTCACTTTTCATTTTTTGTTTGGGTTTTTGTTTTTGTTTTTTGTTTTTGCTAAGAGAGACTTTACCTTGTTTTCCCTTTTTCTTTCTAGCCTTTGATTTCATTTTAATATTTCTTGTTACCTTGTGAAGTCACTTAGGTCCATTTGAATTTTCAGGGAGTTTGACGCTTAGGCAAGGCTTTAAACATCTTTTGCCAAGCTGTTAATTCCTTTTCTAGTTCTTTCTTCCATAGCTCTCATTTATTTTCCAATTTATTCCTCAAGCTCTCTCATTCCATTTATAAAAAGATTTTTAAAGTCTTGCTTTATCTCTTCCAGGAATTCTAATTGGGTTTGCACCCAAGCTGTGTTTTCCTCTGGGGCTTTGCTTGTAGATGTTTTAAAGTCATTCCTTTCTTTTTGCATTTGTCTTGAGTGGCCCTGCCACCATGCTAATTCATTATAATGTGCCCTACCTTTTTGGTCTCCCATTCTTTCATCATATTTCTGGCTTCAGATTCGCTGTTAGGGTCAGGCTTTGCAGCACTTCTGGAAGGAAGGTCTGGCTGGAATGGTCTCTTACTGTTTTCTTGAGATATTGAGTGCTGTGTTATTCTCAGGGACCTGCAAGTTTTCAGTGCCCCTAAGGAGTCTGATTCAGGGCAAAGTCTGATTGCTGCTCCCCTCCCCCAGTCTAAGCTCTACAACTTCTCCGTTTGGGTCTCTGCAAGTGTGGGGTTCTGCTGGAAATTGGCTGTGGGATTCAAAGTGTCAGACTTGTCGGCTTTCCTTTGGTTTGGGTCTCCTGCTTTAGTTATTCTGCAGGCTAGGCTAGATGCTGGAAATGAGACCCAGCTCTGGGCTTGGAGGTAGAGCCATACCATCACTGCTGCTGCTGCTGCTGCTGCTTCTGAGCTCCCTTCCTTAGTATACTGTGGAAGCTCCAAGATGGGACCTCCTCTTGTCCTGGGGCTGAAGCACCTCCTGCCCCCAGGCAGTCCCAGTGTCTGCAGCTCTAGACCAGACCAAAGGCACTATCATTTTCTGCATTTTTTCATTTCCAGAATTTGGTCCAGTGTGTTTTATAAATTTGGAGACCTTATGGATGAAGAGCTTAGTCAAACTGCTTCCCTCTACTCTGCCATCTTTTTCATTAGCCATTACTGTTTCATTTGCTTTTTCCTGGATATATTCACTACATTCCTGCTACTTCTAGAATATCCCATCTGGATTACATATAAGAGATGTTCCGAAAGCCTATCTGAAATGGAACTCAAATCTCCCTGGCCCTTCTGCACCCTTAGAATTACCCGGGACTTTTCCGTCCTTTTTACTCTTGATATCCAGTCCCTCGCAAGTCGTGTCGGTTCTGCCTCCCCTAGTTCAGGCCTTCCTCCCATCTTGCTCGAGCTATCACAGCGGCCTCCTGATTAAAGGTGCAGCTTCCAGCCTCACCCCTCCTATCCATCCTTCACACGGCTGCCAAAACAATCTTCCTGAGGTACAAACCTGACTGCCCACATCTGCCCAAGAAGGCTCTTCAGGGGCCTCTGACTGCCCAGAGGAGAAAACACAAGCCTTTGGCATTTCAAGCCCTGACTCCGGGCTTGTTTCACAGACAAACCAGCCCACCCGCTGTTCCCCAAGTTGGCATTCCATTGCCCATGGCTGAACCACGCTCCTTCCAGAGCCACTGCACCAGCTTCTATGAGAAGCCTTCCCTGGTGCCCCTAGTTTAGGGTGCAATCCCTCTCTAACCATATTTACATTTACCCGTTTATGTATTTTTTCCTCTGCCTTCCCACTTCCACCGCCAATAGAACATAAATACAATTCCCTTCTGCTCTGGGTCTGCATCCCATGACCTCCCGGCCTGGATTCCCTACCACGATCCCCTTTTGGAAACCCTGCATTCAAATCCCAGAACTTCAAGGAGTTTCTGAGACTAATGAATGCAAACAGAGCCTCTTGTTCTCTTCTCTCCTCTCGCCCCTTTCTACACACTCCTAATAGATCCCCTTGGTCTTTTGCAAACCTCAAATACCTAACCACTCAATGAGCTCTAACTTGCAGCCTTCTTCCCTGCCTACTTTCCCATTCTCTACTCTTGCCTTCCGCTGGCATTTATCTGCATTTACATAGCACCGCTTAAGGTTTGCCAAGCTCATCTGGCCCTCACAGTGATCCTCTGGGGCGGGTTTTATAGGCCTTCTCCCCATTTCACAGATGAGCAAAATGAGGCTTAAGTTAATACATACATCTAACATCAGAGGCAGGATCTCTGAGTCTCTCCAGTGTTCTTCCACAACAAGTTATCTCAACAGCTGTAGGCAATGGCCCCCAGTGCTGTCTGTCTACAGGTGGGAAACCAGCCAAGCACAATTATAAGCTCAGGATGGGAGGTGCTAAGTTGGGCGGCTTATTCCGAGCATTAGGGTGCTGAACATGACACTTGTCCTTGAGAAGCTTACTATCAAGCTGGGCAAATAAACACATGACATGTAGAGAGTCAAAGCAATACCATAAGAATATGGTATTTTGTGTGTGTGTGTGTGTGTGTGTGTGTGTAATATATATATACATAATAAATATTTCATATGAACTCCAGTGTTCTTACCATAAGAACATCGGAGCTCCAGGAAAGAGAAGTTTTTAGAGGAAGGTGGAGGTTAGACGGGTGGGTATAAGACTGGTCATAACTTTCTTAAGGTCAGAATCTCTGGGATCCACGCAGATCTCTATAAACCCTGCAGCCCCTGGTAGACTTGTCTGCCATATTGGTGGTTGATTGACAGATGCAGCCATGAGAATACCAGGTATGTTGGGGTGGACGACATGAATCAGACCAGCATTCTCTCCATAGAGTCACGCATGATGCAGTAGGGGGATTTTTCCCAGGGAGCACCAGGGGTCTCATTTAGAGAGTATACTGCCTCACTTTCCAGAGAGCTGGTGGGTGTAATTGGGACTTGAAACCACCAGGACACATTCGCAGCCTTTTCAGCTTTGCGGGGGCTCTTGTTTCCTTTACCTTGCAATTCCCCACAATCTACCTATTGATAAATCTCAGAATGTATAATTTTCCAGAAAATGGAATCTTTTTTTTTTTTTTTCTTTAAAGACTTGAATACACCGTGTGAGGAGACTGTTTCTTACAAGCCAGGTGAGATTATTTTTATCCAGTTCAGAAGTAATCATGTAAACTTTTTTTAATAATTGTAAGCCATTCTTATGAAATTCTCCCAGCTCCCAAGGGTCTTACCCATTTGGTAATTGGAGCTTGTGCTGTCATTAAAAATGACAGCTTTCTCAGATAACATTCTTAGTTCTTGCAAAATGCAGATAACCTAACCTATATTTAACTTGTATGTGGTACCATTTCTTTTCATTGGTTAGGTAACCCAGGGCCGGTGCTCACTCAAGTAGGAGAGTACACGGCAGGTAGTAGCAACTTTTTGTGCTCATGAATACCCTACCCTGAGACCGAGCTAGAACAAGAGACTTTAAAAAGAGAGAGAGAGAGAAAACCCAAAAAACCACAGTCGCGCTCTCCTCTCTCCATCTCTCTCCAGTTGACACTGCTGTTCGTGTTAACATTTATTTATATCTTCAGTCAGCTCTGGCACAAAGGTCATTTCCGTTGGCCTAAAATTTTAGAGGCTTACGTGTTTGCCTCTAAAGAAAAAAAAACAATCCCTTCAGGTCTTTTTTGAGCTTGTAACCCCAAACTTGTTCTTGTGTTCCCATGATCCTCCCTCAACTTCTTCCTTTGTCGTTTATTTAAAATTTGAACAGCTTTACAAGGTGCATCCTTATTAATGAGTTCATGTCTTCTAATGGGTTCCTCTCACCAGGCTTCAAGCTTTCCATAAAGGAGCCTCTAATTAAACAGAAAATGGTTTGTCTTGCCTAGCGACTTTCCCTGAATCAAGCAGTCAATTTAGGAGATAGCAACATCCCTCTTTATAGCTATGATTTTTAATAATCTCCTATCAGAGTGGATTCTCTCCACCAGCTGTTTGCCGTTCTCTTCCCTTCACCCCCCTTCACCGCCCTCCTCCAAGATGAAGCCTTCCTCGTCTCCGTTTCCATTTTTCTCTCTCGTTCGGGATTGTACGTCTTGTTTGAGAGCCGCGCTCCTTCCTCCCCGGCCCAGACCCTCCCTGGCGCTGCTGTCAGGAAGCCCGGCTCTTTACAGTGGCGGCACGTGCGGGTTTTCAGCTGTCACTCAGACGGGTCTCGTGTTGGGAGAAGGTCTGAATGGCTCTATTCCCTTCTCCGTTTGAGGGAGAATTGGAGGGGTTTAGGCAGGCTGACTGGGAGAGCACCGTTTCACAGACATACTACAAGCCACAGCCACATCGCACATGCCGCTAAGAGAAACCCGGAGCTCCCAGAGCCAAGGCTCCCATTGAGTGTGTTATTAAATGCGGGTGACTAGAAGGGAAAAAAAAGGCAGAGCCCTCTTAATTAGAGGGAGACATTTCCGAATAGTAATCGTGTGCTGTTCCTGGCGTAATTGTCATAGCAAATTACCAGTTAGGTTAAATATTGAGCTGGTGGGTTTAGTGCTTCAATTATGTGCTCCCACCCGCCTCCCCGACACCCACTCCTCCCAGCGCGAGCCCCCCGCCCCCCCTCCACATCTGACGTGATCTCCTGCCAAATTTTAGCTTCCGAGGGAGACTCGGAGGGGATGAGCCCGGCAGTGGACAAAGGAACTCGTGCTTGGCGCAGGCGGACGGCGTCGTGGGCCGGTGGGAGGCCGAAAACCCGGGTTCCGGTCCCTTGGGGTGCTCTTCCTCTCTGGGTCTCCTAGTTTTCCCTATAAAACGAAGGAATGGCGCTAGATCATCTCTTAAAGGTCCCTTCCAGATGTTACAGCCCTTAATTATGTTCCAGAGACATTGAGATCGGAATATAAGCAGCATTCGGGATGGCGCCTGGGCCAGAGTGGATGCGTCCAGATGCGGCCTCAGACATTCACCAGCTGGCTGACCCTAAGCAAGTCGCTTCTTCGCCCGCCTCAGTTTCCTCCCCTGTAAAATGGCCTTAGAGCCAATGTTCTAGCTCGGAAAACTGTTCTCGGGGCCGGGGGAATCCAAAAGAAACTTCACTTTAATTATATCATTTTCTTTAAGTGCCCTGTCAGGGAACAGTGCGAGATCGCCCGGCTTCGGTGTGTGAGGGGCCTTGTGGGGTTGCCGGTGGAAGAGCGATCGCTCTCGATAGCGCTCCCTGGGGAAGGCGCCTGGTGGAACAGGGCCGAGGCCTCGGGCAGTGGCGGAGGGGGCAGGAACGGCGTCCCCGGCGGGAAGGGAGAGGCTCCGAGGAGGGAACGAGGGCCGAGCGGGTCTGCTGGCTCGGCTAGAAATGGGGCTGGGGAGATGTGAGGGAGAGGGGCAGAAAATGGCCTCTGGGGCTCCTTGCAGCCGAGGCCGTCGCTCCCGCTCCCTTCCCTGCTCTCTCATAGCCTGGTGGCCCAGAGCAGCGGGCCAGGCAGGGGCGGCGTGCTCCGAGAGCCGGCAGTCCTGCAGGGGATGTTATTGGAATGTCATCCGCTCGGCTCCTCGCGAGCCTCCTGCTGGGCCGCTCGTTTTCTCGGACAAAGACAGACTGGCTCCCTCTCTCGTTGATGGAAAGAACGCTCTCCCTCGTGCTCATGTGATAACTTTGCTGGTGTGGGGATAATGAAGAGTCTCGTAATGGCTCCGGTTAAAGCCGGTCACGTCGCTCTGTCAGAACTTCGGCGGCTGTGGCAGGCCGGCCCACTTGGTGTCCCCGAATGTGGCGAGCGCGTCGCCATCTTCCAAGGGCTGACGGGAAGCCAGCGCCTCCGGTCGGTCCCAAAGCCTGTGTGGAACCCGCTCGCTCCGTTGCACGCTCCGGACGCGGGAGGGCCACAGAACCGCCCTCTTTACTCCGGGTCTCGGACCCGAGATCAGTCTGTCCCGAGAGACCGCGGCCAGGCGCGTGATTTGGAGCAGTGACATTGTCTCTCCTCCGCCAGCTTCGCTTTCCTGCTCCCCACCTCCCCCAAGGCGGCAGATTCCTCATTTTGCTCTGGAGACACCGAAGAAGGGAGCTTGCTTCCCGGCTTGCCTGGGTCTGGTTGGAATGGCCCAAGCAGAGTTCACCTTTCCTTTCTGGAAATGCGCCCTCCGCTAGGCTAGCATATGCTCGGCAGTGGCTGCTGCCGTACTCAGATTGCCCCATTTCCCTCCGGTTCTCAGGGTGGCAAGCTCTGCCGCCGCCTCCTCCTCGGTGCCCCATTCTCCTTGCTTCCTCCCCGAGGATGTGCCAGAGCCACTCGGAGGAGGAATCGGGGTAATGGCAGAGGGCAGGGACCTCGGAACATGTGCCCGCCTTCCCGGATCGTTGAAGAAATCAGCAGGTGGAGGGGGCCGGGGCAGGGGGGAAGAAAGGTGGACTCTTAACCTAAATTAAATAATGACAATGATAAACATAAACAGCAAGCGAGCGACGATCCTGCAGCACTGAGGCTCCATGAGCATGACAGATGGCTCTCCAGAGAAGCCTCGAGCAGCCTCCACTCCTGGAAGTCAGGGGAAGGGGGCCCTCCACCAATCAGGGGCAGGAGGCAGCTCCTGCTGCCGCCTGATTTAGCCTGGAAGTTAAAATCACTGAAGCAGTTTATGGAAACGCCGGAGTGTAACTGCACTGTACAATCAATAGACAGAATCCAGAGACGGTGGCGTAAATGGTTCAGATGTGCTTGGGGTAATTAGTTTTGAATTACCATGTGCATATTTTAAACATTCAAATGATCATCCCAGGTTTTTGTAAATAGTTTTCTATTGCTGGATTTGATGCTTTTCTTGCCTTTTTTTTTCTTTTTCTTTTTTTCTTTTTTTCCCTCCCCCTTCTCCTTCCCCGGCTCTTTCCACCATGAAGCAGCTAGCACGGCCCAGGTCTGGATGGAGTTGGGTAGAGCCTATCTCCCCGACTGCTTCAGTGGAGACTGCACAAGGGGAGATGAGGCTGCACCTTCCTCAGAGCCACCAATGATTTGTTCAGCTTTTAAATTTTACATTGTGCATGAAAATGCATTCCATTTAGTGGCTTTTTAAATTTTATTTTATTAGCGTTTGACAGCTGGGAAAATTTGACAGATGATTTAGGTTGGTAGGAACTGCACTGAGTATCTAAAAAGAAAGAAAGAAAAAGGAAAGAAAATCTCCCCCCCGACCACCAGCACGGAGCCCCGAGTGTCAGGGCCCCACTTTGGCCTCCCTCAGGTTCGAAATACCGGTGAAGAATATCCTTAATTAAGTAAACAATAGCCAGGCGTCTGGGGGCGAGCGCCGGCTCGGAGGCCTCCGGAGAAATGTCCTAAGTGATATTAATGAGCCGGGCCCTTCCCGGACACTCGCGGGCCTTGGGATTGAGTTCCGAGACAGGGCCGTAACTTTATTGAAATGGACTCCCCGGGTTGACCGGGTGTTGATGGCGCTTGTCCGGCAGGGGGAGCTAAAAGAATAGGAACCTTAGGCAGCCCCGGCCTGTGCCCAGGACGTTGGAGTGGGAGCTATCTGTGCAGAGATCCTGATTGAATGAAAATTGTTCATTATGCAAACTCTCTGGCTCAGTACACAGAGGCAGCCCCCAGGCACAAACCCCAAGTAGCTGCTTTCTCTCTCCCCAGATTAAAACATATGAAGTGCTTTGATGTAATCTTATAACAAAGCCTAATAGAAATTTTATTTCCTCTGAAGTTGACTGTCATTTCTTATTGCCCCCTTTCTTCTGTCCTATTAATACCCTTCCATTCAGGGATATCCAGCGGAATTTACACCGTTCCCGCGCTTGAATACAGTCTGTCTCCCTCTACAATGTTCAGGGTTATTTAAATACACTTCCATTGCCTTGCAATATATTTAATCTCTTGTTTTTCCATGCCGCTATTTATCATCTTAATGGAATGCTACGGAATATCACATTATGCAATGTGTTTAAATTGATAAATTATATTAGAAAAATATTGGATGGGATTTTTTAATAGTAAGTGGGCCTTCGTAGATATATTTTCTCATTAGTGGATCAGCTGCGTGCAGACAGCACGGGCTTAGATACATAAGGATTTGGGGATAAGCTATATTTATGACCTATTTGGCTAATTAAAATTAAAGCATAATTTTAGCCCTGAAGTTTCTGCAAAGATTTGCAGAGAGGGTGGAAAGAAGAAACTTGCTCAAATCCAGTTACTTTCAAATGTCAGTTGCCATAACAACTTAACATGATACTATATTTTTACTTGAAAATTCCTTTTAGGACTCAGTTGCTATAATAACTTGGTTCAGTTTTTTTTAAAGCCTTTCTTCCTTTTATCCAGACATTTTGAGTTCAGGGAATGATTCTGCAGCAAGGTCTTTCTTCAGGCTTCAGGGAAGAGAGGAAGAGCCTCCTTTGATCCCCTTTGCCATTGAAACTACCAGCTGCTCCTTCTTGGGCCAGGTGGACTCTTGCTCCCACTGTTTCCAAGCACTTCTGCGGCCTCCGTTTTTTTTTAAACCGCAGGGTTGGGGGTCTGGGTTGTTGACGATGAGTCAGGCCGTTTGGGGTTTTGTTCTCTGTGTAAGACAAATGCCAGCCTGTCTTTGATGGGGAAGGACAGACCTGTTCGTGTATTCTGAAGAGCGGTGACTGCTGCCAGTTTGGATCTCGGTGCTGCTGGTGGTATTTGACTAATGAGGGAGGCAGTCCCTGAAGTATTTACTTACAAGGCGAGAAGCAGAGTTGAGCCCGGTGCCCTTTCTTTCATGGTTTAGCTGTTACCTTAATTCATTAGCAGATAATGACCTCCGAGGAGCGCCTGTGTCTGTTCCGTTCTGGCCACGGGCACACCAGCGGGGACCAGAACTCGGGGCTTCTGTGACCGTTGTGAGGGCAAGCTCCCAGACCCTAGCAGAAGGCCTTGCCACTGGGAAAGATGCGCCTGCCAAGGGAAGAGTGCCCAAGGCCTCTGGGCGGGGACTGCTCTCCGGAGTCCCCAGACACCAGTCCGTCTTCTGCCATGGAATAAGTCACCCCGAAACTCTCCTGGGCTCTTTTTTCTCCTCCCCCTCTCCTCTTCTCCAGCCTGTCATTGGGGTGGTGCTTTGGCAGGGGGTGATCAATGGCCCCACCATCATCTGGAGACACTGGGCCAGGAGAAGAATGATCTAATGGACAGAGCTGCTTTCCTCACAGTGTAAATCCCTGGTCCCAATTTCCATTTAAGAAAGGGTTCCTGCCTTGCTCATTTCACTTTTGGCTTAACTCATCCCCTGGACTCCTGATTCCTCCTAGAAGCTCCCTTAATAATAATCCTGTCCTTTCCTACTTCTCCCGCCTTCTCTCTCTCTTCTTTGCCTTTCTCTCTCTCTCTCTCTCTCTCTCTCTCTCTCTCTCTGTCTCTCTCTCTCTCTTCTCTCTCTCCTCTCTCTCTCTGTCTCTCTCTCTCCTTCTCTCTCTCTCTCTCTCTCTCTCTTCTCTCTCTCTCTCTTCTTCTCTCTGTCTCTCTCTCTCTCTCTCTCTCTTCTCTTCTCTCTCTCTCTCTGTCTCTGTCTCTCCTCTTCTCTCTTCTCTCTGTCTCTCTCTCTCTCTCGTCTCTCTCTCTGTCTCTCTCTCTCTGTCTCCGTCTCTCTCTCTCTCTCCTCTCTCTCTCTCTCTCTCTCTCTCTCTCTCTCTCTTCTCTCTTCTCTCTCTCTCTCTCCTCTCTCTCTCTCTCTCTCTCTCTCTCTCTCTCTCTCTCTCTCTCACCTTTATCCCTGTCTCCTTTTACACTTTGTACACACACACACACACAATTTTCCTGTTTAGAATGTCAGCCTCTTGAAGCCAAGGATGTCCTGTTTGCTTATATTTGTTATTCTCAGCATTTAGCACATTACCTGAAACATAGTGAGTGCTTAATAAGGGCTTGCATCTCCCTGTCTGTAGACATCTAAAGACCTGTCCTCTGCTGTGCTCCCAAAACTACTAAACTACCCACATCCTTTAACCTAGCAATCCATTACCCCAGAGAGAACAAAGAAAGAGGAAAAGGGCCCATGAGTCCAAAAGAATATTCATGGCAGCTCTTTTTGCAGTGGTGAAAATTGGGAGTTAAAAGGAGTGTCCATCCCTAAAGAAATTATGATACGTGAATGTGATGGGATCCTATTGTGCTGTGAGAAATAATGAAAGGAGTTTTAGAGAAATCTGGGAAGACCTATGAGCTGATGCAGAGTGAGATGAGTGGAATCAGAACAGTTTATACAATAACAAACCCCCCCCAAAAAAGGAGCAAATACCCACTTTGAAAGAGCTCATAATTCTGATGAGTGCAGTGGTTAACATGATTCTAGATAGAGAATGATGAACAATTTTCTTTTTCCCTCTATAATTGGGAGGTGGGGCAGAAGGGAAAGAAAATATATTTTTGTTAATTTTTAAAAATTAATTTTTAAAAATACATGGGTTCTGCTCCTGGTTCCTATTCTAGCTTTGTTATATGACCACTTCAGGAAGTTATCTGACTATCTCACATTTTCCTCATCTGAAAAATGGGGATAATAATAAACTCTTTTCTGCCCTGTCTTAATGTATTCTCCAAATGGATCAACTCCAGGGAGCCCTACTCTTATCAAGAGAATCAGATGAACTGTTGTGTGTGAAAACCTTTTGAAGGCTATAAAGCACTGTGCTAATGGAAGAGATTGTCATCATTGTCATCTTTTTCCCTTTCTGGGTGAACCAGAATTAGGAAGCACAGAGGAGGTGATTCTGGAAAAAATAACTGGGCCGGGAACATGATCTGCTCTTTTCAGTAGCTCCAGGGTTCTCTGGGTGAAGGTTTGTGTCTATTAGCACAAAGATGTTCAACAGTTGGATCATTCTGCACATGCCTGATAAAATACTTTGTGCTATTCCTTCCTTCCTTCCTTCCTTCCTTCCTTCCTTCCTTCCTTCCTTCCTTCCTTCCTTCCTTCCTTCCTTCCTTCCTTCCTTCCTTCCTTCCTTCCTTCCTTCCTTCCTTCCTTCCTTCCTTCCTCCCTCCCTCCCTCCCTTCCTCCCTTCCTCCCTCCCTTCCTCCCTTCCTCCTTTCCTTCCTTCCTTCCTTCCTTCCTTCCTTCCTTCCTTCCTCCCTCCCTCCCTTCCTTCCTTCCTTCCTTCCTTCCTTCCTTCCTTCCTTCCTTCCTTCCTTCCTTCCTTCCTTCCTTCCTTCCTTCCTTCCTTCCTTCCTTCCTCCCTTCCTCCCTTCCTCCCTTCCTCCCTTCCTCCCTTCCTCCCTTCCTCCCTTCCTCCCTTCCTTCCTTCCTTCCTTCCTTCCTTCCTTCCTTCCTTCCTTCCTTCCTTCCTTCCTTCCTTCCTTCCTTCCTTCTCTCCATCCTTCCTTCTATCCATTTTTCCTTCCTTCCTAAAAACTGAGATGAATTTAAACAAAAATAGCCAATCAGGTTGGATGCAGAATAGGAGTTTCTTTTGCCTCCTTCCTTTTCTTTTTCCTTTTGTAAACACTCACCCTTTCTCTAGTTGGCTACTTTTGAAAAGCAGAGGATGTAGGATGTAGAGTCAGCAACATTTTTGCTAATGGTAGGAACTTAATTTGTGCATTCTATGGGGTCTATAGATGGCATCCCACTGACTACAATGGGGGGATAGGTGTCACCTTTTAGGCAGCTCTGGGAAGAAGTAGAACATCAAGGAAAGACACCAGATTTGGAGTCAGGACCTGAATCTGAATCCCAGCTCTGTGACTTTGGGCAAATCAATTCAATTTTCTGGACCTCAGCTTCCCCTTTCTGTAAAATAAAAGGGTATCTCTGAGGTCCTTCTCCTAAGAGTAGAAGTTACATGTAGGCATGTGCTTAAACTAGAAAAACTTCCTAACGGTTTGAGTCATCTGATGGGAGATTGTGCGATAAGGCAAAGCAGTGAGTTCCTTGTCATTAGACTATTCAGGCACAGGATAGTGGAAGAGATTCATATACTGCTGGAAGGTTACCCTGGATGACCTTAGCTTAGGATTCAGAGCAGGAGGGGACTTGAGGTCCTTACTCTGAGGCCCGAAAACCTTTTTTAAAAATACATTTTTGGATAACTGCATTTGAATGGAACTGGTTTCCTTTGGATTTTATTTTATACATTTAAAGACATCATTCTGAGAAGGGGCAGTAAGTGATATGGTAGATGGAGCACTGAGCTTGGAATCAGGAACACTCATCTTCCTGAGTTCAAATTCTGCCTTGGACACTTATTAGCCTTGTGATCCTGGTCAAACCACTTGGCCCTTTTTGCCTCAGTTTCCTCACCTATAAAATGGGTTGAAGAAGGAAATGATGAATTACTCCAGTATCTTTGCCAAGAGAACACCAAGTGAGGTCGTGAAAAGCTGGACATGCTTGAAACAACCCACAATAAAATTCTGGGGCGGGGTCCTCCGACTATACCAGACCACCAAAGGACCCCACCTGGGAAGGTAAAGGACCCATGGCTTTACACATGGTCCACAAAGGTAGGAAGGCCAGGCTTGGAGCCTACGTCCTCTGGGACCAAAGCCGTTCCTCTCACCACTAGACCCTCCCCTGTCCCAAAAGCAGAAGGTGAGAACTCTTAAGATTTATGTTTCACTGGAAAATTCAGTGTTTGATCCTGCACTTTCCCACCATCCAAGTCACGGGCTCTTCTCTGTTGTCCTCCTGGGGAGGGACGAAGGCCTGATAAGTGACTGGAGGAAGGGAGCCAGCCCCCAGGACTCGGCCGAATGTCGAGGGCGTCCGCAGCTTTGCCCCCGGTCACAGGGGCCATGGTGCTGCTGCAGCCTGAGCCCTTAGGACTTCGGCCATCTTGGGCTCCTTCGGGAGCGGCCATCAGAGCATCTTGGCCGGGGCCGTCTCAGGGCCTGGGAAGTGGAGGCCTTAGCTGGGGCTGAGCGACAGCGAGCACCGGGGATACTTTTATTTGTTTGTGCGGCCCAAGGCTCTGCAGCTTCTGCTCCCAAATGCCTCTTTGAGTCTCATCAAGTGCACAATTGAGCTGCATCCGCTGAGTTTGTGACTTAATGACATCTGTGCCCTAATGCAAGGGGACTTGGGGCCATCAGCAGGAGGCACGGGCCCCGTGTTCCTGTGCAGGCATGGCAAGGTTTCCAACAGGAATGACAATTTTTCTTGCCTTAGAAAAAAAAAGTTCAAAGAAAAGTGACAGCCGGTGTGGAAGAAGTTTCTACCGGCCGCCATTGGCCAGCTTTAAATGTCACCTTTTAACCTGGTTCCGGTTCTTTTCTCTCCCTTCTATCTCTCGTTCCAGACTGGCAGTGGCCAAGTACCCATTGTCCTGGTACAGGATTTTCCTGCTTGGAAAATGCTGGAGTGAGAGAGTCGGAGCCAGGTACAACATCTCTTGGCGTCAAGTTGCCCGAGCAAAAGTTTTGACAAATTTGGGGGCTTTGATCTCCAAACCAGTGGAACAAATAGGACGGGCCTGGTCTAGCCCCTTAGCCCCGCCGGTCCCCAAGGCCCCGGGCTGCTCTGTCTCCCCAGGCCAGGCTTGCCGCGTCTCTTGGAGGGGGAGCTGAGTGGCGTCTGGGTGATGCAAGAAATCCCCCGTCAGGGATCCCTGTTGACTGCTTTGACACAGATCCTGGGTGGGAAGCAGCCCAGAGCACTGAGGATCGCTGGATTCTGTTGGGCAGGGCTTGCCTGTCTCCCAGGAGCCCACGGAGACCAGGACTCGGGCCCTGTGACCATCGAGTGCTCAGGCCCTAGGATGACGAGACTCCTCCCCGGCCCCAAATGTCCATGAAAGCTGGAAGTAAGTTCTCCCTAAGTCCTAGGTAAGCCATTAGGGCTAATAGGAACCTTTCAAGCCTTCTTCTCTGTGCCCCCTCCCCCCGACCCTTTTTATTTAAGTAGAATTCAAGTGAAGAAGGCCATCAAAAGTTAAAAAGAACCTGGTGAATGTTACCTCCGGTGGCAGCAGCTGAATGAAAGCTCACGACCCCTTCGCTGGTCCCCCAGCGGGCCGAGCTCTGGCCTTGCCAGCTTAATTGCCTCCAGAGCTTGGGTACCTGTATAGTAATGAGGGACTCAAACACCAGGGTTCTCTTTAAATGACGCCACATTTAAACAACATCCATTTTACCTTTCATGCGCCTCCTCGTCACACGGTCCCTAATTATTAGAAGCATTCAGCTTTCAAGAAAGGCGCATTTAAAATTGTGATTATTTTTTTTTTTATTCTTAGTTTTTAGCCCACAGAGGCTGTTTTCTCCTTTGCCTGCAGTGAAGCCATAACCCCCGAGTTTACAGTGGCGAAGCATGGCACATTTCACGGCCATGAATTTCGATTTTGGAAACAAGGTGAAGATCAGCAAAGGCAGGAGGAGAGACACAGAAAGGGAAGGTCTCTTTTTCAAGAGGAAAAAAAAAAAAACACAGCATTTTTAATAGAGTACTTAGGAAAGGGGGGCATGCTGCGGGGGGTATGCAGGCAGCTGTAGCATAAGAGTGTAAATATGATGATTGTTGTTTCTTTCACAGTAGGTAAATAAATCAGCTCCATGTAGATTCAAGAGGGAGCTTGGGATGCTATGTACCCAGACAGCCAGCGCCCTGTACCGGGCAGCTCCCGAGTGCAGCTGGCACGGGATGCCCCACGGAGGAGGAGGAGGGTGGGGAGACTCATTACCCCCATTTTAAACCCAGAAAGCCAGCAGGCCCAGCTGACCGACCACGATTCCAGCAGCTGGATTAGACCCTACTTAGAAAGCAAGGAACTGTCAGGTAACCTATTTTTTGTTGTTGTTGTTGTTGTTTAATTTCAGAATATGAGAAATTTGGCTTCTCTGAATGTTTCTCGCCTCCTCCCCGAGAAACAGATGAGGCTGTTAAGGAGGAGGAGGAGGGAAGGAGTCCAGTCATATGCCAGGCTTGTTTGGGGGCCAGGAGGTCCTCTTGCAGGAGCCTCGGTACACGTGAACGCTGGAGCGTCTGCCCCCGCCCCCTCCCCAGCTCCATCAAGTCCCCCAGGGGTGTCTTTTAAAATCTTGAAAGGGGAAATTCATTACATGGACCTTACCGGGAGGTCCGTGGCTTTGGGTTTTAATGAAGGGCTGGATATAAAATCGTTCTCTCATTAAGACTGCATATCGATGGAGAGCAGCTCCACCCAGAAAGGCTCAGGTGCATCCTCTGGGGTTCCTATGAACTCCTCGGGGTGCCAGAGACTGCAACGGCAGCACAGGCAGAGATTAGCCCCTGAGGTTTGCAAGATTCTCTGCCCGGGATGGGGGGTCTCTGCTGGGCACCAGGGTGCGGGCTCCTCGAACTTTGGAAGGTCCCTCCTCGGTCATCGGGGCTGGGTTCCCTCCGGAGAGGAAGATGCAGGCCCTCAGACTGAAGTGACTTTGGCCAAGGTCACAGAGACAGCCAGTGTCGGGCAGGATTTGTCCCGATGATTTTCTGCTGCTCTGCCAAAGGGGCCACGAGTTAAGTGAAAGTGGGCTACTTCAGCCCCTGGAGCATTCTGGGAATCCTGCCCTGGCCTGCATACTCCACCATGGAAGGGTCCCAGGGCCCAGAGAGCGAGTGCTTTTGCCACCCCAAAGCCTGCAGCTTTCCTAGGGGTTCCCTGGGAGGGCGGCAGAGGAGAGAGATACCGGCAGAACTCTTGAATGGGTTACCAAGGAGCCCGTGTGCAGAGGAAAACTGACTTCTGCATCCCTAAAGACCAATTTCTTCCAGCCTTGGCGAGTGTGGAGAGCCTCCAACTCCCAAATGTCAGGGCAGCTGCAGCTCCGCATTCTAACCAAGGGCCGTGAGGAGGAGCAGGAATGCAAAAGCAGCCACTCTGCTGCAGCAGAAGCAGGGCTGGGCATCCAGGGGGCAGCACCCCCGAGCCCCCCCGATGCGCAGTGGGGCAGCCCAGCCCGGCTCCGGGACTGGCCTGTTGATGGATAAAGGCCTTTTGCACACGTGTGTATATATTTATTCACAGCCACAGGAAACTGTGGGGGATCTGCTCCCATGTTTATTTTGCTCAAAACCACCAGGGTCTGTGTTGATCATACTGTCAGGCAGGTCCTTTGGGTCCAATAAAAGTAGCTGGGATTTTTTGCAGGTACCTGGCCCTCTGCAAGAACCTCCCTCTTTCCTCTTCCTTCTCTCCCACTGTTCCCTCCATTCTTTTTCCCCCTCGATACCTCTCTGCTGAATTCTGCACTGACATCAGCACTTCCAAAAACAACAAAGGAAAGTAGGTCGCGGGTCCCCCTCCATCGCAGAGCAGAAGCGTCCGGGCCAGGGGTGCTGCCCGCTGGAGGGGAGCACACATCCATGGCGTTTTGTGCCAGGGAGCACGGCACCGGTAGGAAGTCCCGGTTTTCAGCGAGCACGCTCGTGTGCGTGTGTGTACACACATACATGTGCATCCTCAATACTGGTGGGTGTGAAATAGTGGGACTTCAGTCCCTGTGGGCATGCACCCCTGGTCCCTAGGGCCACAGGCAGAGATGCCCTAATCCCGCGGCCCAGCCGTCTCCGTGGGCACGTGTGTTTGGGCACATGCACACATCTGCCTCTGACACGTTGAACTGCAGAACGCTAGCTCCAGACCCGGCAGAGCCTCCTGGCGTGTGCACTCCCCCTTCCCCCCTTTTTGTTGCAGAGGATGCATAGACACTCAGGTCCCTGGCACTCACACACACACACACACACACACACACACACACACACACGGGCACATGTATACACTCCCTCTGCGCACTCTGCCTGGGCAACTCCCAGCTCTACTTGAAAGATTACCCAACACGCTAATTGGGACTCCTGCTATGATTAAAAAGAAATTTCAGATTAGAGCCGCCATGCTGTACAGCTCGGGAAGAAAATAGCTCTTTATAAACACAGTGGGGATGGGCTTTAGTTGATTTTTTTTTTAACTTTGAAGAAATCAACTCTTGCTGCTGTTTTTTGCCCACAAGGAGTCAAGTACAGACAATCCCCTGGTAGCTGTCCGAGCCATAAAGAGGAGGATGCTTACAGAGAAATAAAATTGTCATTCCCCCCCCCCTTTTTTTTCCTTTTAATATCATACTCATAGTGGGTTTACTTCTGCAGAATTCAGATCCTGTCTGAATCAAGGCTTGCAACCTCCGGACTCAGAGATGTCACCATCCAGCCCGGGCCCGTCATTGATGGGAATGAGGAGGGGAGGGGGGCGTGGGGGGAGTGAGCCCCAAATTGTGATCAATTTGCCAACATCGACACTGGAGCCTGTAAGAATTATTTCTGTGCAAAGCTCAGATCATAAGGCTGATTTCAACATAATGGATTTCCTTTCTAATATGACTTACTTTTATGTATTTAAAAAGGGTGTTCTGAGAAGGGGTCCCCGATGCCGCCAGACTTCCATGACATCATTTTACCCAAAAAAAGAGGAAGAATCCCCAGTTTAAAGTTGAAGGAACCATATTCCTCAATTACCCTCCTCCTCCCAAGGACTTCCTTTTTTTTAAAGCATTGTCAGGAAATTAGGGAAGCAGTGGAATCTTCCCCACCCCTACTTTGCTCCCCGCTAAAAAAAAAAAGCCTAGACCCAAGTGAGATTTGTAAAATCCCCGAGACCCTCCTGAAAAGGAATAATGTGACTTTATGTAAATAAAGACTTCTTAATATCAGCTTCATTAAAAGACACAAGAAAAGCACATCAATGTTTGCTGTTGGAAAAGGGATAATCGTCTTTAAGGGTAATTGTCTAATTATTGCAGATAATTGTCTGCAAATAATGGAGAAGCAAGTAAGAGAAAGAAGTACAAAAAAAGCTGTAGTTTTGCCTTTCTGTTTGGCTTAGCACAGAGCCTGGCAGTGCGGTTCAGTAAGGAGGGCTGGGGCCTGGAACATCCGGGCTTGCATCTCCCTGCTCACCCACAGAGCTGCTTTTGTGACCCTGACTAAATCCTCAGCCAAATCAGACTAAAGTGAGGGTCCCGCCCTGGCTTGGCGAGCTTTCTCACTCGGGGCTCATCCGTGGATGGAATCTCCATCTCCGTTATTCCCAAAGCTCAGCCCAGCGCCGGGCACACAGTAAGTGCTTCCTGCAATCTTTGGGGGCCTCTCAGCCCCCTTTGCAGTCTGGGGAAACCTGTAGGCCCCTTCTCAGAAGAATATTGTAAGTCACTGAAGGAGATGCTAAATTTTGGTTGGCAGAAATGAAGATGTAATGTTTTCCCCATCAAGTTCATGCCCAGCAAGGGATCGGTGGTCCCTGAGTTAAGAATCCCTGGCTTAATGGACGCTCAGTTGATGGAAAGAGCTGGGGCTATTCCCCTGAAATCAATTAATTCCATCCTCCAGCTTGTGAAATTTTGGAGCGTGGGGGTGGCCGGGAATGTCTGGGCCGGAGGAGCTGGCTTAGGACTCGAATTGGGGGGTCTTGGGAGCCAGAATTAGGGAATTCTGCTTAGAATGGAGCTGAGGGGAGGGCACTTGGTCCATAATTACATCCCTGGTTTTGTGGGGAGATGAAGAAATAGCCTGGCTGGTGATTCATTGCTTTCTCCTCTGCCCTCTTAAGAACACATGCGCCCCCAAGGCCATTTTGTGTGTCTGTGTGCACACTGTGCGCGGCGTCCCTGATGGTTAAATGGTGTCGACAGCTCCTTCCAGGCCTCCGGGGCCAGATCAGATGGGGGAGGGAGTGATGGGAAAGTGTCGTGGTTCAGGCCCTTTCCGCGAGAAGGATGGAGGGTGGCCAAGGTTTTTATTTCCGTGGCATTCTTCTCAGAATCTTACTCGCCTTGGAGTGCTTGGAAATGAGGGTCCCGCTGACTGACCCAGCGAGCTGGAGCAGACTGCCCTCTTCAGCTTGCCAGTCTGTCGCTTTGTGGCTTTAGGGGAGAAACTGGAAGGCCGGCCAGAACCCCCGGCTTACCGGTTTGTCTGGGTGTTCGCACTGGCTGGTCTGATACCGGAGAACTCGCCACCATTTAAAGGCTCTCTGAATGTCCCAGAGAGCAGCATCCCAAGTCTCCTTGGCAACAACATCATATTACGGGATGTATGCCGGGCTTAGATTCCACAAAAATTTGAACCTTGACCCTCTGCTTATTACCTGTGTGACTTTGAGCAAGTCATTTAATATCTTCTGGACCCGAGCTGCTTTGAGAAAATGAGATGGGAACTAAATGCCTTCCAACATCCCTCCTATCTCTCCATCCCCTGATCTGATTTGGAGGGAGCAAGAAAAGGCTTTTAGGACGTCCATCTGGGGTTGGGACTGATCATAGCCAAAGGGATAAGTGCTTTCCCACAAGTGATGGAATCACAGCGTTTCCCAGAGACCCAACAGACCAGCTCTTCCTGCCCTTATTCTCCCTCCGGCAGCATCCCTGAAGGGGACACCCTGGTCCTCTGTTGGGCAACTCAATGTAACGAGTTTATTCTTTGAACCATTCCAACAGATGGCAGAAGTAGTTAGGTTAGTGACTACAAGAGATGGTACAGAGGGGACAGTCAGACTCTCAGGGCAAGTCCTTTCCCTCAGTTTGCCTCAGTTTCCTCAGCTGTAAAAATGAGCTGGAAAAGGAATGGCTAACGCCAGTATCTCTGCCAGGAAATGGCAGTCATTTCTGCCACTGGGGTCAGACCCAAATGGGGTCACGAAGAGTCAGTCATGATTAAAGACTGAAGAACAAAAAAGGGTCTTTTCTGTGTGATGGACCCCTGTGGCAATCTGATGAAGATCCTCCTTTCTATGGGCCCTTGCTTGGAATAATGCTTTTAAATGTGTAGAATATCAAATTATATTGAAATAGAAGCATCAAAATATTCTTTAAAAAAGTTCATGGAGGCCAGGTTAATCTCCCCCGACACCTAGATCATCTGGCCTGTAAAGAATGGGGCAATGACTCCGGGATTCTGGGAGTGGGATGGGGCAGGGGGAAGGCAAGAGCTCCCGGGGGCTTCTAACGACCATATTTTCTACTTGGCTGCTGATGGTCCTCAGTCAGCATGGCTAAGTCAGAGCCAGATGTTTGCTGAGTCCCACGTCCCAGTACTCGTGGAAGCCCATTTCACTCTGGGGACATCCCTGCCTGGGGAGGATGCAGGTGAGGGGCTTGGAGCTCCTGGGAGATAGTGGGGGGCCTTGGTGGAGGTCTTGTCTCGGGCTGGGCTGCGGCAGGGACCAGCAGGCAGGGCCAGCAGGAGAAGGAAGGCCGGGGGGGGGCTTCTCCAGGGGAGAAAGGTTCTGGAGGGTCCCAGAGGCCCCGGGGAGGCTCCCGACTGGCGTGCTGTCTGGCCTGAGAAATCCTGTGGCCAGAGAGTGAGACATTGAAGTAACAGGAGCGATTACAGCTGAAGCTTCACACTGTTTACATCGTCCCTGAGGGACTCCTGAAAGTCGATTTGCGGGAGAGGTGTCTTGCTGAAGGGGGCCAGGGAAGGAGGCAGGCGGGAGCCACAGCTTTCCTGACAAAAGTGGGCTCCTCGGGCCTGCAGGCGTAGAGGTCAGAGGCAGGGGATGATGGGAGCCGATGGCCGGGAGCCTCGGGTCGGACTGGCATCTGTGTGCAGTCTGAACTGTGGGTGAGCCGGCCGGGGGATCGCCCCCCTCCTTCATGGACTGGTTAGATCGGAGGGCCCGCTCCTGGGAGGGGGGAGATGCTGGGACTGAGAACAGCCTGTGCCTGAGACTGAAGAAGTGTGAGCTTCTCACGGGAGAGTTTTAAATACCCACAGACGGGCATGGGGAGTGGCTGAGGTGGCAGCAGAGAGGGGTCACACTGGGGGTTCAGGCGCTTGGGTAAAGAGGAAAAGCACCTTGAGACCTCCTGCCCTCCACTTGGGGGAGAAAGCCAATGGAGCAGGCCTGGGAAAAGGGGGGCAGGCTGGCTGGAGGTGGGGGCTTAGAAGAATTAATGGTCCTGGAGACCCCGGCCACGGCACACTTCCCAGAGAGGCTTCCTTTATTCCAGGATTCAGGTGAATTCCCTTAGGGGCCCGCACCCGGGCAGCGGCTGAGACCTGAGGCCCGGGGCCAGGTGCAAAGGGGAAGGACCGAGAAAGCAGCACCCCCTCCCGTGGTCACGGAGCTGCCCTTGCCAGCAGCAGGGAGGTTGTCAGGGGCGGGAGGGGGGGACCCCACCAGAGCCCTGAACTCCACGGCTGCAGCCTTTCCTCCAGAGAGACCCCTTTCCTCTGGCTGGAGATCAAGGCCCATCTTCCTGGAACACACACACACACGCTCTGCCACAATCCCTCTGAAGTGCTCAGGGAATGATTGGCAGACATGTTGCCTCGGTGACATATATCTGATGGGTGAGGGTGAGGACTAATTTCTGTCTCTTCTCCTCTTCTTATTCTTCCCCTCCTCTCTCTCCCTCATCTTTGTTTCTCTCCTCTTCCTCATTTTCCTCCTCCTCCCCTCCTCTTTTTTCCCCATCATCTTTCTGTCTCTTTCTGTCCCCTACTTTTGTCCCTCTGTATCATGTCTTTCTAACTCCACCCCTTTGTCTTTCTCTGACCCCATCTCTCTGTCTCTTTTTGTCCCCTTCCTCTTTTTCTGTCTCTTTGTCCCTCTCATGTCTTTCTAACTCCCTGCTTCTGTCGTTCTCTTTCTTTTGTCCCCTCTCTCTCTCTGTCCCTCTTTATCATGTCTTTCTAACCCCCTGCCTCTGTCGTTCTCTTTCTTTTTGTTTCCCTTTCTTTCTGTCTCTGTCCCTCTCATGTCTTTCTAACTCTCCACCCCTTTGTCTTTCTCTGTCCCCATCTCTCTATTTTTGTTCCCCTTCCTCTCTTTCTCTCTCCGTCTGCCTCCCCCTTCTCTTCTGTTTCTCTTCCTGTCTCCCTTTCTCTCCTCCTCTGTCTGTCTCTTTCTGTCCCCCTTTGGTTGACTGAAGGGTGTCTGGTTCTTTTACTTCGCATGTATCTCATACACACCTGTATATTTCCACCTTGTCTCCTCCATTAGAATTTAGGCTTCTTGAGGACAGAGGCTATTTTTGCTTGCCTTTGTACCCCAGCAGTTAGCGGCGTACCCAGCAGCACTTAGTAAATGCTTATTTACTGACTGTGTATCTCTTTCTGTTCAATTGCTTGAACAATTTTTTTATACAACCAAAAGCCTTGTTTAGTGCTGATCACATGGGATTTTTCTGTAGTCTGCTTGACTCTAGACAGAGATTATTAACTTGGGGTTCGGGTACCTCTAAGAGGCCTGAAGGTAGATTTCAGGGAGTCTGAAATTGAATAGGAAAAAAGGACACCTTCATTTCAGTACATTTAATGTCCTTCGTAGCCCTTTATATTTTTGTGGGTGCATTTAAAGACAAGATTCTGAGAAAGGGTCCATAGGCTTCAAGGAGCTTTGTGCTCCCTGAAAAGGTTAAGAACCTCCAGTTTTAGTGGAAGTGAGCAGCTAAGGATTTTTTTGGGGGGGCATATCTCTTTGAAAGAAGGTAGTTTCATTTTGGACATCCCCCCTCAACACACACACACACACACACACACACACACACACACACACACTGGAGAGGTGACCCAGGGCTGACTGCCTCCAAATGACTCCTGTACCTGTGCTGTACTTGGGCATTCACATTTCCTTCTTCCTTAGCGTCTGTCTCCTGGGAAAAGACACTTACAGAGATTGAAGAGTTTAATATATCTCCCTCTCCCTCTCACTTTACAGAGACTCTGAGAGGGCATAAGCTGCAGCTGCAGCTGCCAAGGTCTGTGGGGTGCCTCTGGAGAGGGACGGGGGGGGGAATTATTGTGGGGGGGCCTTGATTTCAGGGGTACCGTGACCTTAGCACAGCTCTTCGGTGGTGAGGTAAGATGGCCCCATGCAGTAGCCCCTTGGAATAGATGCCCATTTCCCTAAAATAACACAAAAAACTCCCTAAAAACTCCCGGCTATTTAGTGCTTATGGCTAATGAGGAATGAACAAGAGGCTACAAACTGGGTCTTATAAGTAAGGGGGGGGTGATTTTATTTTAAGGTAAGAGGCTTTTTAACCAGCAAACTTGAAGACCTCAAATTATCTGCTGTTTCCGAACAAGGCCCTTGTCAGCTTAAGCCCCTCACTCATCCAGAGCCTTTCCTGGCAGTGGGACACCTACTTCTTGCCCTTCTCCACTCGGCTATAAGAGGCACCCCTGGGACATCCTTGTCCCCCTTCACCAGGCGGCCTTTGTGGGAACATTAAGTTCCCTCTTTTCCAGCAGCCCCATGACCAGAGTCAGGCAAGGACTCGGGGAAGGCAGGTGGGCATCCGGCTGCACTGAAGATTTCTCTATGCAGAGCAATAATTCTAAATGGATGGTGGCTTAGATTCGCTGTGAGTTATTTAACCAACAATGGATGTTTATGTATATTTTTTTAGAACTTGTATTTATTAACAGCCTGAAAAGGAGGAGGATGGGAAGATTTATACAGAAGGAGTAGGGAGTTAAAAGGGACAATTAGAGGAGCAGAAAGAGATATTGAACAAGGAATTGCAGAGGATATTTTAACGCACAATCAAAGGTTCTTGAGATATTCTCTGAGCAGACAGAAGGTAAAAGGGAAAATTGGCCCATTACGAACTGATGGTAGGGAATTGGTGACATGGGATAGAGTAATGGCTGATTGGTTAAACAGCTATTTAGAGGCTGACTTTTCAAAGAGAGGAAAGATGGGGCTGGAGCTGGGGTTGGGGAAGACTCACACAGGAGGGAGATAAACATAGGGAATGACTGAGCCCATTAAAGCCCTTTAGGGAAGAGGGAGACAATCTCCCGGGTTCCAAACTCGGCTGCACCCCTGAGAAGTGGGAGAAGGGAAAGAACCCTGTTGTTTTATTGCCGATGGTCCAAAATGAATGTTCAGACCACACGACTTCTAGCTGTAGTCAGTGCCTTTCCATTTAGAGGCCACTTTTCTTTTAGGCCTGAACACCCAAAATCAGGTCAGGGGCTATCCTCCATCCCCCTTCTAGGGAGATGGCTCCCATTTTCTCTATCGCCACTCCAGGGCTGTGCACCTCTTAAATCAATGCCCCCCTCCCTCTTGAGGCACCCTATAGGCTTCAGCAGCTGCAGCAGCAGCTTAGGCCCTCTCAGGGGCTCAATAAAGAGAGAGGGAGAGAGAGAGAGAGGAGGTTTTAAATCAACTTGTGCTGTGTAATGGACCCCTTTGGTGGTCTGACGGACCCCTTATGGGAATAATGTTTTTAAATGCATAAAATAAAATGCAGGGAATTCCAAAGGAAATCCATTGTATCAAAACACAGTTATCAATTTTTTTTAAGCAAATTTGTGCACTACTTTATAAGGCGATTGTTGTAAAGAGCAAAAATATATATAGGGGTGGGGGCACTCAATGGTGCAGTGGATAGAGGACCAGCCCTGAAGTCAGGGCTTGAATTCAAAATCCAGCCTCAGACAATTACTAGCTGTGTGATCCTGGGCAAGTCACTTAATCCCAATTGCCTCACCAAATAATAATAATAATAATGTCTCTATAGTGTTTTACAAATCTTAAAGCACTCTATAATAACATAGATGTAATATATATTATAATCAAAGCTCACTGTGATGATTAGCTTCCTGGCTCCAGATCCAGCTCTCTATCTACTTCCCCACACAGACTCTGCTCTAACCAGCCCCAGTGAACAGGCTTCTCCTAGACCATGTCTCCAAAACATGGCTAATGAAATTTGTTTGTCACGTCCATCCATATTTATAATGGCTTTTATTTTTCCTGCCTCCTCAGAGAATTTGAACAGAAAATAAAATTGAGTTAAAAAAGCAAACAAACATGTTGATGGACTCCTGTTGGAGGCTCTTGACAGTGACTTCATAGTATCGAGGATGGTGGCTGATGGTAGGCTGACAGGACATAGGCGAGCCTGCTTAGCATTCAATGCCCTTCCCAGTTTCACCTTTTCCTTCTAGCCAGGAGCCTCGGTTCCCTGCTTCCCACCCCTAGCACACACGTTCTCCCTCTGGGTCTTTGTTATGTCTTTTCTCTCGCCAGGAACACAAGGTGATGTTGAGGGTCCAGCCCAAGTGGGACCTCCTCCTTCTTTCTTGCCAGCCGGATTCACCCTCCTAAATGCCTCGGGCATTTGTCAAGGCAACTTTGTATTATTACCCATTTTGCTCAGGTCTTCTCACCTCACAGAGCCTGCAGGTCCCACAGATCTCACCCCTCTGAATCTCCCACAAGGCAGTGCTGCCTTGCCCTCAGCTCCATGGAAGATGCTCAGTCGAGTCAGACATCAGCCAGGGGCAGTTTGGGGCCTGGCTCCCAAGTGGCAGACAGCACTGAGCAGAAGAGGAATCCAGGGTATTCCTGGGAAGGGCTTTGGGTGCTCTTATTTATCCTATTCTTGATAAGGGGGCCAGGGAGGCTGGCAGACACACAAGTGCCTTTGATGGGTGGTCACCTGGGGGGAAGCAAAGGGAGCCAGAGGACTCTTCAAAGAGAGAGTCGTTAGCAAGCTCCACTTTGAGAAGCAGCAGGTGTCTGGGAATGGGGCTCTGGCCCGCATGGGTTTCTGGGGAGCAGTCCCGATTGGTTGGCCCAGGTGGAAGGCTCTGGCTAAAGAGAAGATGGAAGTATTGATGGTGAAATGCTGCCAAGTACCAGGGAGGGGAAGGGGTGGAGCCGGTGTACTCCTATGCATATGGAACCGAGGTGAGGGGCATCCCACAACCGAGCTAGGCCCCAGGAGGAAATGGGCAGAGCTATGGACGGCCGAAGAGGGAAGCTCCTGGACCTTTCGACCTATGGCTCTGAGGGGCCTATGGCCTCCAAGACCTTCCCCAGCACTATCCAAGCTCCCTTTTATGCTGTCTAATGAGGGAAAAGGTGGGAAAAAGAAAGCTTCAGATACCAGGAGGAGGTAGAGAGAGGGGGGCCAGAACACCACAGCTGGGAGAATTTTGAGGGGGTCCTGATGGATCCAGATTCGGGAACCCCAAGCTGTCGGCTCAGAGTCCTGCCCCAGGCAGCCAAGCTAGGGCCCACACCAAGAGCAGAAGAGGGTGGCAGCCCGGAGGAAGAAGCCCCCAGAATGGTGGGCGCTGGGCCCTACCCTATCAACCACTTTGTCATCCTCCTTGGGCTTGTTGGCAGTCCTCTCACTGTTGAGAATGTAAGCTATTGACTGACAAGTGATGTAATACACAGAGGAGTTGACTTTATTTCCGCTCCCTTTTAGAGGAAAAGCTACTAAAAATATAACTCGGGTTCTGGGCCCCACTGCCTCACCTCTAATAACATTCGGCCACGAGAGCCGGCCGGCTTGGTGGAGCTGGGTCATTTATAAAACATTAGCATCCCTTGTACTGACATTTCACTTTTCATATTACAGGACTTACCGAGTCTTTTTAAAAAAATTAATAAAGTGCTTATAGCCTTCATTTTCCCACAGAGGGCTTTGATGTCCAAAGTTGGAAATGAAATCAGGAACGTAACAATATCCTCTGGTTGTAAGGGATGGCAGGACTGTTGCTCTGCCACCGGTTAGAACACGGGGGATTCTCAGGGGGGTGATTAAAGACTGTAGATTATTTGTCCTGGCTCTTTGGGTCTCCCTTTAGTGGAAGGCTAATAGCCAGAGCTGAGGCAAACTAGTTCCTCCTGCCCTTGTCTTTGGGTATCTTTTCTTTTCTCTGAAGCCTTTAGCCTTGGAAGCACCTATCCTTGAACCTATATAAGAGGACTCTCTCCCTCCCTCACCCCCCTAGGCTTTTTCCAAGATTTCCTACTCAGCCTCCTAAAAGAGCCCCCGTTGCCCCAGGACGTGGCTGTCCCCTGCTAGCCATGGACACCCTCTGGAGTCCAGGAGCCTCAGCAGCAGAGCCAGCTGGTCCCGGGGCTTCTGGGAACAGGCCAGAGAGGAATCAGGACCAGCCTGTTCAGCAGAAGCAGTGCCGATCCAGCTCAGGCAGCGAGTGGGGAGTGAATCATGTTCTGTGCGAGGGAAGATCTGGAGAACAAGTGGTTTTTCTCTTTTTTTCCCCTTCCTTCTCTTGCTGTCCCTATGAGTCAACGTGCCCCTGTTCCACACGTCTCCGATCCACCAGCAAACGTGCCATTTTTTCTCAGAGCTGTGCCCAGGCTCTGCAGGCCCCACAGAAGCCCAGAGATCTGTCACTCCTTCAGGAATGTTGGGTTAGGAAATGAAAAACAGACCTTTCTTGTCCAAGATAAATTTTTTTTATTGTTTTTCTCTCCCTAATTGGATTCAGTGTTTCTTTCCTCTCACACCCTCTCTGATGGGGAAATTTGTGTTTGCTGTTTGTGCAAAATGCAGAAAAATATCATCAACCCTCATGTTTCGGGGACAGGGTGGTGATGGGGAGGTGGGGCTGTGCTAGGGAGTAGGGGGACGCTTCCACCGGGTATTGGGGTCAAGGATAGAAATGGACCCTCAAGCTCTATCCTCATGCTATTCCTTTCCCCATCTCCTAGCTATGGCAGGTTTTTCCATTCAGTATTCCTGATCCTAAAATCTCCTTAGTCTGTAAATCAGGAGACATAGCAAGTCTCAAGCAGAGTAAGAGTGAAGGCCCCTCTTCCTGGGCTCTGTCCTGCAGGGACCCCTTGAGTGCTAGGCCGGTATCTGAGGTCCCCACTACTGCTAGAGCCTTCCCCCAAGATGACTCCCAGGACTTACTCATCTTGAATGCAGTTATCCTACCTTTTATTCCTTTCCCCATCTCTTAGCTATGGCGGGTTATCCATTCAGTATTCCTGATCCTAAAGCTCCTTAGTCTATTCATCAGGAGACATATAAAGTCTCAAGCAGTGCAAGAGTGAAGGCCCCTCTTCCTGGGCTCTGTCCCGCTAGGTCCCCACTGGACCTTCCCTCCAGGGAAGGGATTCCCAGGACTTACTCATCTTGAATGTAGTCATTTGCATTTTCTCCTCCCCAATAGAATGTAAGCTCCTTGAGGGCAGGGCCCACATTTGCCTCCGCTCTCTCCCCAGGACTCAGCACAGTGATGCTGGACGATGATGGTCTCCCTGCCCTCCTGTGTGATGCTTTTTAAGGACAGCCACCATTGGGTTAGTCTTTAAGCCCCTCTTCTCTTGCTCAACTCATTGGTGAATTCTAAGCTAGCTACACTGTCCACACCTGTTGGACTAACACTGTTTAAAACGGCTTCACTCTTCAGTTGATAAACAAAACAAGCCTTTTCCTTTCCCCCTCCTCACTCAATTCTTTCCCTAGGGGCCTGGTTCATTAGGAAGCCCACAAGCTGTTGGATTTTCTTTCCCCTCCGGGCACAGAAGTTGCTCCAGGAGGTGTGAGGGGGTGTTGGGGGAGGGGAGGTAGATGGGAATTCATTGCATATAAAAAGTGCCCTAAGCCACTAAGAACATTGGTCCCCTGAAGCGCCTCTTGCCACCTTCCAATCCCTCCACAACCCCCCCCCCCAAACCTTGGACAGAGCCAGGGTCCGGTTTTATAAGTATGGCTACCAAGTTTTTCTAGACCAAAAAAAAAAAAATTTCGTAGAACTTTTTCCCCACTAAAAATTCACCAATACAATCCTTAGTTTCAGCAGGTATCATTTCCATATAGTTTATAAACATGATATAAGATGTACAGTTCGATAACTGAAGGGGGAGGGCCTGTGCATTTATATATATAGAAAGAGAGAGAGTATATATATAAGTGAACAGTTAGGGAGCCCCACCTCCTGCAAGTGCTTCTGGGAAGTTCGGAATGCCGGCCCCCCACAACCTTTCCTTTGGTAGCGGCTCCTCGGAGCCCAGCGTTCCAGCTCCAAGGCCGGCCTTGCCTGAGACACAGGAAGTGCGCGCGGCCCGGGCCCCTCGGGGCCGAAGGGGGGCCAAGGGGGGCGCGCGGGAGGCGTGGGCCCGCTCGGGACTTCTCTCGCGATGTCTTGCTCCGTCCCAGAAGGGTGGGGGCCTTTCGGACCCCTTTAAAATGACAGGATTTGGTAGCGAGCCCAGCTCCCGTCTGTGTGTGTCCAGTTGTTGCTAATGGAGGATTAGCCTGTGTCTTTTTTGATGTTGTTTTTTGATCTCCTCCCTTGGGTTGGCAGTTTCAGTGGGTGCTGGGCCATTGGTGGCAGCTGGGTTGGTAACGCCTCTGATCCCCTTCCACCGTGGGGGCTGTACAGTTCGGGCTGGATAATCCACCGGGCGGTGGGCCGACCGAAGCCTCCGCCATGCTTTCCCCGGAACCGGCAAATCCTCCGCGTAGAAAAAAAGAAAAAAGAAATTCTGTTCCTTTGTAGATAGGTGGCAGTGCCCCGCGCCAGCCGCCCCTCCCCCCCGGCCGTCAGCGCAGGGTGACCGCCAGCACCAGGATCCAGGCCAGGAGCGAGGCCCGGAGAGCGCTGCCCCGGGAGGCCTGCTGCACGCCGCTGGGCGACAGGATGGGGGTCCTCCGGGCGCACTTGCCCTTCTTTTTGGGGCGGGCCGTGGGCATCATGTCGAAGCCGAACTTGTGGTGGTAGTCGGGCACGTAGTCCGGGAGCTCGTGGCCATTTTTGCGGGCGCCCCCGGGCCCGGCCTTGGAGATCTGGTTGCGGTTTCTGTAGCTGGTGCAGTTCTTGCCGGGCTTCCGGGGGCCCGGGCGGGCGCCGGGCGGGGGGCCGTGCGGGCCGGGCTGGGGGCCCTTCTCCTTGGGGTGGGCGGGGTGGTGCTCCTTGCGCGCCGCCCGGTCCGTGGTGCTGAGGGTGTGCGATTTGAGCTGGTGCAGGGACTCAGCCCCCGTACAGTTCCTGAAGTCGTGGGCCTGGAGCAGCTTCAGGTCCCGGCCCTGCATGGGCTCGGGGGACGCGCAGAGCACGCTGGAGCTGGAGCCCCGGAACCTCCGCAGCCATTCCCACAGCGAGCGGGCGCGGCAGCCGCAGTCCCAGGGGTTGCCGTTGAGGCGCAGGAACTCCAGGGCGCCCAGGTAGGTGAGGCAGTCCCCCTGCAGCTCGGAGAGGCTGTTGTTGAAGAGGAACAGGGTGGTGAGCCTCTGCAGGTCGTGGAAGGCCCGCGGCTGCACCAGCTGCAGCTGGTTCTCGTGCAGGAGCAGCCGGTCCAGGTTGACCAGGCCCCGGAAGGTGTTGTGGGTGAGTTTCCAGAGCTTGTTGCCGTGGAGGAACAGGTGGCTGAGATTGACGAGGTCCACGAAGGTGTCGTCCTGGAGGAACTCGATGTGATTGTCCTGCAGGTAGAGATACTGGAGGTTGTGGAGGCCGCCGAAGATGCCGGCAGGCAGGGAGCCCAGGCCGCACTTGTACAGGTAGAGCGCGTGCAGCTTGGCCAGGCCCTGGAAGGTCTCGGGCGCCAGCGTGCGCAGGTGCCGGTTGTCCCCGAGGTCCAGCTCCTCCAGGTGCACGAAGCCCCGGAAGGTGTCGGGGTCGATGAAGGTGATGTTGTTGGAGTAGATCCACAGGGTGACCATGGAGGGGCTGAAGTGGCCGGGGAGCAGGAAGCCGATCTGGTTATTCTGCAGGAAGATGCGCTCGCTGTCCTCGGGGATGCCCTCGGGGATGGCGGCGAAATTGTGCGCCTGGCAGCTGACCGTCATGGGCGCGGGGTAGCACACGCAGTCCACCGGGCAGCCCACGCCCGCCTGGAGCTCCAGACCGCAAAGGACCAGGAACAACTTCACATAGTGACCTGTGCCGAGACACGAGAGCCGGGTCAGGGGGCTCGCGAGAGGGCAGGAAAGAGAGAGGGGGCTTGAGGGCGGGAAGGTAGAGAGGGCCTGAGGGCGGAGAAGGCGGGGGGCCTGAGGGCGGAGGAACTGGAAAGACCCGGGAAAGTAGAGGGGGCCGAAGAGTGGAGGCTGGGAGGACTAAGAAGGTAGAGGGGGCCTGAGGGCGGGGCTCGGGAGAGGGCGGGAAGGTAGAGGGGGCTGACTGCAGGAGGAGGGACGGGAGAGGGCCGGGAAGGTAGAGAGGGCCTGAGGGCGGAGAAGGGGGGGGCCTGAGGGCGGGGCTTGGGAGAGGACGGGGAAAGGTGTGGGGGCCTGAGGGCAGGGAAAGTATGGATAACTGAGGGCGGGGAGCTGGACTCCCCTGCGGGTGTGGGGGCGCGGAGAGGTACGGAGCTCCCTTCCCGGAGAACCTACCCTCTTGCCCCGGGCACTGGCTCAGTTACTTAGCGCTCACTTGCCCACATTTAAGTCATCGGGCCTATCCTTCCTTTGCTTTAGTGCCCAGAGTCCCCAAATGGGGCGGGAGGTGGTCAGAGGTTTGAGCTAGGCGGGAACTTGGCCGTCAGGTAAAATGGAGGAAACATGAGAGAAAGAAGATACAGGTTTCCGAAGGTGGGCATGGACCAGATGTGCCCACCCCACGCTGAAATGGGTAAGGCACCAGGCCTCTCCACCAGGCCCAAGGCTCCTTGTGAACAATTCTCCAGCCTTTAGCCTTGTGGGGAAGTCTCAGGGCTGCAGAAGCTAAGATGGAGAAGGACGCTTAATAATCATGGGATCCAGTCCGTCCCCAGCATCTCTCTTAGTTTCTGGGGTGGGAAGGGAAAGGCCTGAGCAGAGAATTGTCCCTTAATTATTCCCCTCTTCCTCCACCCTCAGTCCCCATCTGAAGCCTCTGCAGGTGGTCCCTTTGTGATTGAGGAGAAGCAGGCCATCCATAGTCTCAGCTATGCGAACGTTAGGGTGAGGATGGAGGAGAACAGGGCCCCTGAGGAGCGAGAAATAGGCCAAAGCCATGGAGATGAAGCTGCTGGTCCCCATGACTTCTAAGCCTGGCAGGAGCCCCCCACCCCAGCTGACTCCTGGCCCCATTGCCAGCCCCCGGGGCTCATCCTTGGTCACAAATAAATCAGGGGAAGAATGTTAAAGGAGCAGAAAAGATGGGGGAGCCCAGATGAACAGGAGGGTGCTTACCACTAGCAGGGATGGAGGATGGCTGACCCTCAGAAACAGCTGCTGTCTCCCAGCGTCCCTGACGCTACTGCCTCTCCCACTTTCCCCTGGGCCACTTTCCCCTCCCCATCTTAGCCTTTGTTTTCCCTTCCCATGCTCCCTGACCCCAATGGGCCGTGCCCCAGCGCTCCATTTCCCCGGATGCTCAGCCTCCTCGCTGGCCCTGGCTGTGATGAGCACTTGCCCCTGTCCAGAGCACTTCCTCTGTAGCTCTTTCCCTAATTGGGCATTAATTAGGCATTCGTTAATGGATCCTTAAAATAATTTATTTTCGGATGTGTCCAGCCTGTGGTCTGATAATAGCCCTACGCTCATTATTAGCCCAGCCTCATTACAAATGTTCATCATTACCTACTCCTTTCTAGGGTGGATCAGCGGTCAGTGTAAGTGGAGATCTCCTCCCATTGCATTATTAATGAAGGAGGGCGCTTTCTCTCCACAGAATTTCCTCCTTAGGCAGCTTGGGGGGGGGGAAAGGGGTGGCTTTCAGGACCTTTGTCTCACTCTCCATCCCCCACCCCAGCGCGAATAACATAAGAGCAGCTCGCGTTCAATGGCGGGTCAGAAGGCGCAGAAGCCTTTGAGGGGCCCGGGGAGGTGGGAAGGGCTGGAGTGTGACATCCATCTCCATTTCACGATGAGAACCCCCGGCATTTATTTAGTTCTTGTCGCCAGGCCCTAAACTCTGCCCTGCCGGACTCCACGTGTGGCTCTATTTGCCACAAATGCCACGCCTGGAATTAAGGGTTTCATTGGCGGAGATGAGGCTCCAGGTCCCGGGACTGCACTCCCCCCTGCCCAGGGATCCCTAGCCCTCCTTCAAGGCTCTGCTCTAACTCCGCCCCCGTCCTCGTGCTAATCAGCGTTCTTCCGCGGAAACGGCTTTGGGTCGGCCTTGTCTGAGTGGGGAAGGGCCGGCCGTGGAGCTGGGAAGAACTTTGTTCCAGGCCCGGGTCGGCCGTGTACGATGGGAAACCTCAGTTTCTCTTAGTTCTCAGAGCGGGCGGCTGCCTGCAGTGTTGAAGGGAGTTTCTTTACCCGGAGTCTCTCCTCCGTGAACGTCCGTCCCTCTCCGTGTATGTGTTAACGCCACTGGGGACGCTAGTTTTTGCCTGTCTCTCCAGTGCCTGCTTCACTCCTGGCAATTCTTTGGTGTCTAATAAATGTTGGATGAATGAATGAATAACTGCCTGGAGCACAGGTTTTGCCGACTCCGGATCTAGCTCTCCGTATCTCCCCCTCACGGCTCTCTCCGAGTTCTGACATTTAAGATCTGTGCATTTATAGAAGGGGATGGGCAGGAACTTCACTGGAACAGGGGACTCCCACGTCCGGCGCAAGTCAGCGGCTTCTGGGAGGCAAATTAGGGGACTCAGGGTCACACGGAATCAGGCCTGGTGGGGGCTAACTGCAGCCATTGCTAGGGGTCTCTGCTTGTCTGCCCTCCTTCCCTAAGGGCTCCCTCAGGAAGGCTGCCCCGTGCCCACCCCTGGTGCTCGATGATACCATCCCAGCCTAATGGGGGCGGGGGCGGAAGAACCATTCCAAAAAGCCATCCGGTTCCTTTCCTCCCCATCCCCCCCATGCTGTGTCCATGGGACGGACCGAGCTGGGGACTTGAGTATCTGAGCCCCTGAGTTCTCCCTGGTATCCCTCATGATTGGGAAAGCTGTCCATCCTCTCTCCTTGGATGGAAGATATTGAGCCAGTGGCACTCCCCGCCCCACCCCCACCTTCTTTTCCCTTCCTGGGATCTCTGGGGCTCTCATCGGGCACAACGACCTTCCCAGGGAGGGCCAGCCCCGGCAGACCGGAAGGTGCGGGGTGCCAGGGTGAGGGGCAGGGGCCAAACCTTATTGTTCTCCCCTCTGTCTGCTTCCATCTTTTCCTCCTTCTCTCCTTCCTTCCCTCCATCCTTCCATCCTTCCCTCCTTCTATCCTTCCTTCCTTCCCTCCATCCTTCCCTCCTTCTATCCTTCCTTCCTTCCCTCCATCCTTCTCTCCTTCTATCCTTCCTTCCTTCCCTCCATCCTTCCCTCCCACCCTTCCTTCCAGCACTCTTCCCTCCTTTTATCCTCTCCTCCATCCTTCCCCCCGGCCTCCCTCCCTTTCTCCCCCCCTGTGCTCGGCCCCGCCGGCTCCAGGCCCTGCCCTCCGCTGTGGGCCTCTCGGCTCCCGCTGCCGCCCCCCTCGTTTGCTGCAAACGGGCTCGTAAATAAGTGACAGCTCCCAGCTGTTGGGAGTTATGGGCTCCCAGAGAGTGACAGCTGCTTCCCGTCCCCCTCCCCCCGCCCGCCGTCCCCCGCTCCCGCCAACCGAACGTTTCCAGCCCATAAAAATCATCGCAGATCATTGGCTCTGTGCATAATCGGGTTAAGGCGGCCAACTCGCAGCTTCGGGAAGCTGGGGGGCAGCGCGGGCTTTTCTGGGGGCGGCCGGGCCGGGGACGGAGCAGGGCGGGGCGGGGGAGGAACATCGGGCAGCTCCCGCCCTCCCCCTCAACTGCTTCCGAGCTGGGAGGGGCCTTGGAGATCTTCCAAAGCCCCGATTTTACAACCCGAGAAACTGAGGGTCAGCAGTTTGCCCAAAGTCCCAGGCTCTTAGTGGCGGAGCCCGGATTGGCGCGCGCGCGCAAACACACACACACACACACACACACTCACTCACACACACTCACATACACACTCACTCACACACACTCACACACACATTCACACACATACACACTCACACATACATACACTCACACACACACTCGCACACACACACACTCACATACACACACACACTCACACACATACACTCATACACACACTCACACACACTCATACAGACACACTCACACTCGCACACACACATATTCACACACACTCACATACACACATACATACACACACTCACACACACACACTCACATACACTCACACACACTCACACATACATACACACATTCACACACACTCACATACACACACACACTCACACATACATACACACACACTCATACACACACACTCACACACACACACTCACACACACACTCACATTCACACACACATACACACACTCACACACACTCACACACACTCATACACTCACACTCACATACACACACACTCACATTCACACACATACACACACTCACACACACTCACACACACTCACATACACACATACACTCACACACACACATTCATACACACACATTCACACACACTCACATACACACATACACTCACACATACATACACACACTCACACACACTCATACACACACATGCACACACTCACACACACTCGCACACACACTCACACACATACACTCACACATACATACACACACTCACATACACACACACTCACATTCACACACACACACACTCGCACACACACACACACACACACTCACACACACACACATACACACACACACCAGGGCAAACCACAAAGCTGTCAGGATTTGAATCCATACCAGCTGACACCAAATCCGACGCAGCCGTCTCCTAGGACACACACAGCCGCAAGTGCGTTTCAAGGTCATCCATTCCGAGCAGCCCCGCTCCGAGCCCTCCCCAAGGCTCGCCCCCCGCGGTCCTTGCTGGGAGACCTCCAGTCACTGGCAGCTAATCAGCCCTCGAGGCGGTCGCTCCCCCCTGGGCCAGACCAGAGACCGAGCAGTGTCCGCGGAGCTCAAGCTCCTTCCGCAGACACGGACAATGCAATTCGAGGAACAATAAGCGCCGCCCGGCTACCGGAGCCCCGGGCTGGTCACTGGGGAGAGGAAAGATCCCCAAGTCCGGGCCCTGCCCTCCTCTACTTCACGGTCTGATACAGGGCTGGAAAGACCTGGAAGGTGGTCGAGCCCTGCTTTCCAACCATTTCCTTTTTTTCCCCCCTGAGGCTGGGGTTAAGTGACTTGCCCAGGGTCACCCAGCTAGGACGTGTTAAGTGTCTGAGTCAGATTAGAACTCGGCTCCTCCTGACTTCAGGGCTGGTGCTCTGTCCACTGCGCCCCCTAGCTGCCCCTTTCCAGCCATGTCCACAAAAGCCTCCTCGCCGCCCCCCAAGTCTGCCTTTGTCCCTGAATGGGAAGCGCCTCCGCATCCCTCGGCCTCTCCCCGCAACCGCCGCCACATCGCAAGCTCCCAGAGGGCAGGAGTTGGCCCCGCTTTTCCTTTTGCTTAACGGAGAGCTGGTGCGCGTGAACGCAATAAAAGCTTTTTCGTTCTTTCATTCATCCCTGCATCTGTCCAATGAAACTCCTCTTACAGAACAATCAATCAATTAACAAGCATTTATTGAGTGTTTACTACGTAGCAGACACTGTGCTAAGCACTGAAAACACAGAGAAAGGTCCCACAATCCCGGCACGGAATGGCGCAGAGAGTCAGTGCTGGGAATTCAAATCCGGTCTCAGACACTGCGGGGTGACCTTGGGCCAGTCCCTTAACCCAGTCCGCCTCGCTCTCCTCCTCTGTCAAATGAGCTGGGAAAGGAAACGGCAAACACCGGTATTTTTGCCAGGAAAACTCCGAATGTGAACAACAAAAACTTTTATCCAATGCTTTGCAAGCCTTGGAAGCTTTCAGAAAAGGAAAAAGTCACTAACCTTATGAGATGGACTGTGATCATGGGAACCGAGACTCAGAAAGGTGGACGATCTGCCCCTCTGGTCACCCGGGACCGTTTGTTTGTAGCTTCCAGTCCAGGACAACTCCCCAAGGTCAAGGTTTACCTATCCCTTGTTTAAGAAACCCACGCTCCTAAAGGGCTGCTCTGACTGGGTCACTCATCTGCTCAAGTAGCTTCAATGGCTCCCTGTTGCCTTTAAAGAATAAGATACAAACTCCTGTATCTGGCATTTAAAGCCTTCCACAAGTTGGCTCCGACCTAGCTTTCCAAGAGAATTTACATATTACTCTTCCTCCTACACTCAAATTTTCAGCCAAATGGGCCTACCTACTGTTCCCTGTACAGAACGCTCTTCCCGTCTCAGCGGCTTTGTACAAGGCTGGGGCCCTTTGTGGCAGCTTCTTCCTCTTCCAACCTCCAGCCCCCATTTAAGTTCAGCTCAAAGGCCGCCTCTTCCCAGAGGTCATCCTTGATTCCCCCTGTTAAATGTCCCTCTCTAAATCACTCTGTACTTCTTCTCTGGTGTAAATGGCAAGTTTTCTCTCCTACGAATGCGCTGAATCACCCTGTGGTAGGAACAATGACTTCTAGAGCAAGTCTCTAGTGTGTAGGCTGGATAAGGGATTATTATTTCCCCCCTAAAAGGCAGGGAAGCCCAACTGAAGACGGGATTGAGGCTCAGCATGGCAGCATCCCTAAGGACATCAAAGGCCAACCCCGGAGAGGAATCAGGACTCCCTCAGCCAGCGCACCCTGCCAGCTACCCTGACCTTCATGGAGACAAGAAAGACCCCTCTCCACCCAAATTCGGTAAATCTTTTATTAACTGTCAAGTATCTCATTTCATTCAGGCCTGGCCTATAACAATGCAGGAATAATAAAAATAATAATAATATCTAGTATTTATGTACTTTATATATATATATACATATATATATAATATTTATATACTTTTAGGTTTGCAAAACACTATACAAACATAAAACCTTGAGAGAAAGATGCTATTATTATCCCCATTCTATGGATGAGGAAACTGAGGCAAATCAAAGAATCCTCCAGTTAGTGAGTGTCTGAGTTAAGATTTGAGCTCAGTTCTTCCTGACTCCAGATCAGTACCCAGCACAATGCCAGGCACATAAGAGTCATTCAATAAATGTGGAAGACCCAGGTCCCATCTGCCTCTTATACGTCACTTTGCTTTTTGAGTTGCAGTTTCCTCTTAATATTCTTCAAAATGGGAGTCATAGGATCATTGATAGAGACTTGGATCTGGTCTAACCCTCTCATTTTACAGTGAAAGAAACTGAGGTTGGGGGAAGTCAAATCAGACCCAGTGGGTAGGGAGCAGCCCAGCTGAGATTCGAACCTGGGTCCTCGGACTGCAGAGACAGATCTCACTACACTGGTGTCGAATGATTTATACTCCAATGAGACAAGGTGGAGAGCTTGACGGGCGTTCTAGCTCTCTATAAACACCAATTATTATTAGGAGGCAGCAGGGCTCACATTCTGCCGGCACAACCTCCCTCCCAGTGCTCGGGTCACCTCCATCCCTCTGGGACAGGACGTATCTGTCTGTCTCTCAGGCTCTGTCTGTTTCTATCTCCTATCTCTGCTTCTTTTTGTTTCTTTTCTCTCTGTGTCTATCTCCTTCTGTCTCTTTGTTTCTGTTTCTTCTCTCTCTGCCTCTGCCTCTCTCTTCTCCCTTTGTCTCTTGTCTCTTTTTGTGTCTTCTATCTCCTTTTTATTTCTCTGTGCATCTCTCTCTCTCTCTCTCTCTCTCTCTCTCTCTCTCTCTCTCTCTCTCTCTCTCTCTCTCTCTCTCTCTCTCTCTCTCTCTCTCCCTCCCTCCCTCCCTCCCTCCCTCCCTCCCTCCCTCCCTCCCTCCCTCCCTCCCTCCCTCCCTCTCTCTCTCTCTCTCTCTCTCTCTCTCTCTCTCTCCCTGTCTCCCTGTCTCTGTCTCTTCTATCTCTTGTCTGTTTCTTTTCTCTCTCTGCCTCTGTTTCTCTTTTCTCTTTTTGTCTCTGTCTCTTCTCTCTTTTTATTTCTCTGTATTTCTCTCTGTCTCTCTAGTTTCCTCTGCCTCTTTTGTCTATCTCCTCTCTTTGTCTCTGTTTCTTCTTTCTCTGTTTCTGTTTCTCTGTTTGTCTCTTTTCTATCTGTCTCTCTCTTCTCAATGTCTCTACCCTCCTCTGTCTCTGTCTCCTTCTCGCCCCCCCGACAAGGGTCTCAAGCAGAGGGTGGCCAGGGCCAGGAGAGAAGCCAAAATGAGGGGGTGGGGATGCCAGAGATAGCCCTTCTGCCTTGGGATGGCTGCATGGAAGGGACTCTTATAGAAGGAGCTAGGTGGAAGGGGAGGAAGGAGAGCACCCCCGGAGGGGGATAACCTGTCAAAGGCACGGATGAGACTGATGAAAAGCGGGGCAGCTTGGCCCACCCGAGGGCCTGCAGCTGGCTTATCACCAGGATGGCTCCCTTACCTCCTTCCTGGATACCAAACTTGTACATATTGTCCTCTGTCCTCAGAGTATTTGACACAGTCCTTGAAGGACACAGAGAATGGGAAGAGTGGAGATGTTCTACGCAGAAAGAAGGGCACGGAGATGGGACAGGAGATAAGGAGAATGGCAAATAGCCTCGTCCTATCAGGGACATTAACGGAGGTGATTCCTGCGTGAGGCAGGGACTAGCTCGCCTCCGAGCTCACCATAATCACGAAGCTGGGATTCTGTACCTTTGTCAGCTCCTGCCTCGAGGATCAGAGAAACAGGGCCAGGGGGGCCTCAGGGCCCACCCCCTCACTTTACAGGTAGGAAACTGAGACCCAAAGGGGCGATGACCCTTACCCAGGGTCTGGGAGGCGAAGGGTGGAGCCAGACTCAAACCAGATTCTCTGGCTCCAAAATCACTGTGCTGAGCTGTATCCCAATGTCTGTAACTGCCCCTCACTGGCTGAATCTGGGGCTATGAGGCCCATCTGGGATTGTGGGATCCCGGATTTGGAGCAGGAAGGGTCCTGAGAGAGCATCTGGTACATCTTACAGATCAGGAAACTGAGGCCCAGAGCTTGCAGGAAGTCACAGAACTAGGATGGAGGGCCATAGCCCACCTCAAAATCAACTGGGCAGTGCCGGGGGCTCGCTCGGCCTTAAAGCACTCTTTGGCTGCATCTTTCAGTGGGAATCCCCGGGCTGCACCAGCCAGGGCCTGGTTCGGGAGTCAGAGGGGCAGGTTCAAATCCCAACTCTGGCTCTCAGCAATGGGTGACCTTGGGGAACTGCTTTTCCACGTGCAGCTCCGGCTTCCTCATCCGGAACAGGAAAGGGCTGGAGCGCCAGGCCCTCAAGGTCTCGGCCAGCTTTAAATCCCACAATAAACACCTGAGCCATGGCTGTGTTGACCCGTCTGATTAGTGTGCAAACATTTTACCTGCTTTAAATCACTAACCTTGGAGAGGAGAGCTTTCATGCTTCCCCTCTCGCCGCCCAAAGCAAAGGCGCACGTGGGCTCCCCCTTTCTCGGATGCTGCTCCCCCCCCGCCCTCCTCAGAACGCATGCAGCGCATCGCATCCCCCAGATCTCGGCCAGGCTCTGCCCACGCTCCCCCACTCACCAGAGTGGGGGGCTTCTCTGAGGCATTCCTCGCACCGAGAGGCGAGAGACGGAGCAACAGATGGACAGACAGACAGACACAGATCAGCAGAATCAGACAGATAGCTACCTAGATAGAGACATACAGACATATAAACAGAGACAGACAGACAGACACAGATCAGCAGAATCAGACAGATAGTTACCTAGATAGAGACATACAGACATATAAACAGAGACAGACAGACAGACACAGATCAGCAGAATCAGACAGATAGTTACCTAGATAGAGACATACAGACATATAAACAGAGACAGACAGACAGACACAGATCAGCAGAATCAGACAGATAGTTACCTAGATAGAGACATACAGACATATAAACAGAGACAGACAGACAGACACAGATCAGCAGAATCAGACAGATAGTTACCTAGATAGAGACATACAGACATATAAACAGAGACAGACAGACAGACACAGATCAGCAGAATCAGACAGATAGCTACCTAGATAGAGACATACAGACATATAAACAGAGACAGACAGACAGACACAGATCAGCAGAATCAGACAGATAGTTACCTAGATAGAGAGAGCGACAGACAGATAGACAGACATGGAGTCAAATATCTATATCATGTGTATAGACGTACAGACAGATAGACAAGATATATAGATACCTAGAGACAAGCAGACAGATATCTATATCATGTGTATAGATGTATATCTGTACAGACAGACAGACAGAGACATACAGATACCTAGGTAGAGACAGACAGACATATAAGCAAAAGATTGACAGACAGATACCTAGAGACATTCTTACAAACAGATATTTAGATATCTGACAGATAGACACACAGATAGAGACAGACAGACAGATATAAACAGAGATAGACAGAGATATACAGACTGAAACCTAGACAGAGACAAACATATAAACAGAAATAGAAATATAGACAGACATATACCGACAGATACTAGAGACAGACAGACAGACATACAGAAATTAGCCAGGCAGATACCTAGAAAGACAAAGAGACAAAGACAGACATATAGAGAAATGCAGATAGAGACACAGGTACCTAGATACAGACAGAGACAGACAGACGGATAGCTAAACAAATACTTAGAGAAACAGAGAAACAGACAGACAGATACCTAGATAGCTAGACAGAAAGAGGATAGATATAGAGATGGAAATGAAGATCCATAAATAGACCTATGGGTAGTTAGAGACAGGTAGAGATGGATCTTTATCCTAAAGGTCAATGATAGGAAATCTCTGGGCCTCTCTGCCTTGGAACAATGGCCTTCAGGAGACAAAACACTTTTCAGGTGTGTCCAAATCTCCTGATCCTATTTGGGGTTTTCTACAAATAGGGTGAAGTGACTTGGACAGGATCACACAGTTATTAAGTAGCTGAGACCAGATTTGAATTCAAGGAACATTGAACTCAAGTCATTGGGGCTCCAGACCTGGAGCTCTATCCACTGCTCCATCAAGCTGAACCCAGAAAACTTGGGTTCAAATCCCAATCTCCCTCTCTTCTCTTCCTCCCTCCCTCCACATTAACAAATTACACTGTTTTTCTGGAGCCCAGTTTCTTTCATCTGTAAAATGGGAAGACTAGACTTGATAGCCTCAGAGGCCCCTTGCAACCCTAAATCTGTGATCCTATCATCCGTGTGGGTAAGATAGAAAGATGTTGGTTAGAAGGAGAACAATTGGTTGGGTTCAACACTGGTTGATTCTAGATCCAAAGGTAGTTAATTTAATGTTTCAAAATCAGCTTGGAGGAAGGTCTATAGGAGAATGTCCCAGGTATCAAAAGGGAGAGGGCTGGGGGGGCTGACCCATGACAATGGCCCAGTTCTGGGAATGTGTCCAGTAGACGCTGCTTCCTGCCAACCCAACCAGGAGTTTGGTTAGCAGCCTCTCAATGGCTTGTCCCCTCAGCATCTATCGGTGGAAGGCTTGCTACATTTTCAGGTGAAACGGGCTCTAGAAACATCAATTGGCTTGAAAATGACACCTGATTGTAGGCAGATGACATGCATGTCATAGGAGTAAATGTAAAGTCCCTGAGCTAGGTTCAAGCAACAAACCTCAATGAGGAGTGAAGGAGACACGAAGAGATACCCGTTCATGTGAAGATCTGTGGGAGTCCAATGTAACTCCATAGATCTAATTATGACACATTATGCCCGATACTAATATTATACAGGGCTAAGATTCAAAAGGCCTGATGTCCAGAGCAAGGGTAGGATAGTCCCACTGTACTTGGCCCCGGGCTAGACCATGTCCAGGGTCATTGTGGTCAGTTCTAGACACTATTTTAGGAAAGATTTAGAAAACTGGAGTGAATCCAGAGAAAGACAAGCCCTAAGATTGGTTCATAAAAGACATCATAAACATTCCCAGGGGAATGATTTTCCAGAATTTGAAGGTCTGTCAGATGGAAGAGGGATTAGTTTTGCTCTGCTCGGCCCCAAAGAGCGGAAATAGCCCCAATGGGTGCTGGAGGCTTGTTATAAAGAAAGCTCCTCCCATCAATCAGAGCAATGGCCAAAACTTGAGGGCGGCCTTGGCTCCGGGGAGGTCACAGAGGGGGTTCTTGGTATAGATTGTCTGGAGAAGCTGGCTCTGAGCTGTGTGTGTGCCCAGGGTGGCCTCTTGTCCAGTTCTCCTAGTGACCACAGACATGCATCTAAGGCAGGGTCATGGCTGCAATCTAGGGTCATGTAACCGATCAAAGCTCGCTGACCGGCAACGGAATTAGGGCTGAGGCTGGGCTTCTCCCACTCTTGCACCAATCACCAGGGCAGGTAAAGCTGCTGCCCAAGCTGCCCACCCCCGGAGTCCGCAGGGACACCAATTCCCTGCCCATCACCTTTAGCTTTCTCTACCAGCATCCATCTTTCCCCAGATTTCAGCCTGCTTTTTCATCCTGAAAAATAAAAATGGCCTGGGGAGAATGGAGCACAGCCTCCAGAGCTGGAAGAGTGAGATGATCCTGTCATGTTGTAGAGAAAAAAAAGAGGCCACGTGACTTCTTTTTTCGTGAGGCAATCAGGGATAAGTGACTTGCGTAGGGTCACACTGCTGAAAAGTGTGTGAGGTCAAATTTGAACTCAGATCTTCTGACTTCAGGGTTGGTGCTCTAGCCACTGTGCCATCTATTGCGCCACATGTCTTTAATCCAATTTAATAAGCATTTTTAGAGCCTACTGTGCGCTAGCCATTGAGCCACCTAGCTGGCCACATGACTAATTCAATTTAACAGCATTTTCAGAGTCCACTATGCGCTAGCCTGTCTTGCCCTGAGATTTCATTCATATTAGAGTCCCAGAAACTCCCTCTACTCATGTTGGGCAACTTGGAGCCTTGGAGAGTTGCCTAGATCATTAATGACTTGTCCAGAGTCATATAGCCAGGATGAGGCAGAGGCTCCGACACCCGCTTGTTATGGAGAACTGCCCCCCGAGTTCAGATTTGGCCCCACAAGTGGGAGAGCCAGAATCTGCCATTTCCACCCTTGAGCCAACAGCCTGCCGAGAGCTGGGCCACCTTGAGCCCCATCTGTAAAATGGGCTTCATGTCAAGCTTTTTGCCAAACCTTGAAGCACAGAGTGAGAGGATGGAGGATTCCTGGGAGGTAGGGGAACAGCCTGGGGGCTGGTCTCTGGGGAAGCCCCTCCCAGAGGAGGAAGGCTGTTTCCCAGCCCGGAATCTCCTCCCCAACCCCGGAGGCTGGACTTGGCTAGCAAGAAATTAGTAAGCATTTATTTAGCACTTTCTCTGTCTGACACCTTGCTAATGTGCTAACACCCTGGATACACAGAGGAAGCCAGCAGCCCCCCACCCCCACCCCCTCAGGTTGGCGCTTTCTTCCCTTGGAGGGAAACAAAATGTACACACGACAAGAGCAAATATTGATACAGCCCTTTGAAGTTTGCGAAGTGTTTGACAATGATTATCTCCTTCGATCCTCTAGGCAACCGAGGGAGGGATGTTCTAAGACTATTAGCCCCATTTTATGGATGAGAAAAATGAGATGTGATCCCCCAGAGTAGAGACCCCCCAAGCCATCTTGTCCAAAATCCTCATTTCCCAGTCAGGAAGCTGAGGTCCTAAGTCATCAAGGAACTAATTGGTAGGGGAAGGATTTGAATGCAGATCTTTTGAATCCAGCACTATTGGCTCTTCCCAGGTAATACTTTTTCTCCCAGGAGGCATCCTGCTACTTTCTCAAAGTCTGGGTCTCCTGATTGGCTTTCCTTCTCTCCTACTTTTCTCTACACCTTTCCTGTGGGAGACTCTCATCTGCTCACAATCAATCAAGCACTGAGTAAGCACCTACTATATACTATGCACTGGGGCTACAAAGACAGAAATGACATTGCTCCTGCCCTCACGAAGCTTACATTCTATCAGGGCACGTGCGTAAGGAGATGAAATAAATACAGAGTAAAATAACGAGTAATTTAGTGGAGGAAGACGCAACAAAGGGTCAGGTAAGAGGTGACCCTTGAACCTTGAAAAGGTCAGGTAAGAGGTGACCTCTTCTCGACAATTTGGAGATTCAAAGTAATTCCAACAGATTTGGGATGGAAAATGCCATCCGCACCCAGAGAGAGAGAACTAGGGAGACTGAATGCGGATGGAAACATATATTCTATTGTCACCTTTTTTGTTTGTTTGTTTTGTTTTTCTTTCTCATGGTTTTCTCCTTTTGTTCTTTTTTTTTTTCCTCCAAAACATGACTTATATGGACATATGTTTAAAATGATTGTGCATATAGCAACCTATATCAGATTGTTTGCCCTCTGGAGAAGGGAGGAGGTAAGGGAAGGAAGGGACACAAATTACAAAAGTTAATATTAAAAACTATCTTTACATGTATTTGGAAAAATAAAATACTATTGAGAGAAAAAAAAAATAGGTGAACCTTGAGCTTGAGCTTGAGCTTTTTTTTTGAGATAGGAGGTAAGGAGGGATAGCATTCCTGGCATGAGGCCCAGCCTGTGCAAAGGCCTGGTAAGGGGAGATGGAATATCATGAGTAAGAGCGACAAGGCCAGTCTGACCAGGAGTAATGTATATTCAATTTAGAAAGGTTCCTGGGACCAAATTATGTCAAATTGGGGAGGCTGGAACATCCTGGGGGTGCTGTATTCAATATTCCTCTTGTGCCTCCAAGTGCCTGGCTCAGTGGTGGGTACCGGGGGAACACCGACAGATGACTTATTAACTGACCTTGTGGACCAGTTAGCCATTAACTCTGAGCCTTTCAAGACTCCAAAAACCCAGTTGTCTGCATTTAGCTAATTCCTTCTCGGCAGCTGCTCTCCAAAACTCCCTCCAACATCTCCAGGGACTCCTATTACCTCTAGGATCTCATCCAAACTCCTGTGTTTGGCACGCAAAGCCCTTGGCAACCTGGATCTAGTGTACTTTTGCAGACTTGCTGTACAATATTGCCCTTTCTCTATGGTTTGGATGAGCCAAACTGTCCTTCTCCTTTTCCTCGAACTCGACAATCCATTTCCCATCTCGGCACCTTTGCCCAAGCTGTCCCCCATGCCTAGAACACACTCCCTCGTCACTCTCCCTCACAGAATCGCAGCTTCCTAGGGAGCTCGACTCAAGTACTCCCTTCTCCCCTCTGGCTACATGAATACCTAGAATGTAAGAAACTTGGTTTCTATCTCCCCAGCCCTTAGCGCAGGGGCTGGTGCATAGCTGCCAGTTAGTGGATGCTTGTCCATTTATTACCCACCCTCCTAGAGATGGGAGAAATGCTGGAGGGGAACTTAGAGACGCTAATTGTACAGATGGGGAAACTGAGGCACACACGGTTAGGTGGCTTGCCCAGAGTCACACAGCAACTCAGTGTGTGAAGCTGCAAATGAGCCCAGAAAAACGAGTTTTCCTGATGTAGGGCAGCTACCAGGGTTTGGACTCATGGAGTCCAACAGGACTGAACAACAAGTAGGGCATAAAGGGGGAGAGGGAAGATGACTATGGGATGATGGGGGAAGATTCAGGACCAGATGGGAGTAGAAAGAATTGCAGTATAAGGGAATGAGGGAGGATGGAGGAGAAACATGAGGAGAGGAAGGAGGGATAAGTATAGAGAGGAGAGAGGGGGATACAGGGGAACAGAGAGAGGAAGGAATAAGGACTGGAGAAATGAAACAAAGATGGAGACGGGATGATTAAGTCCCAGGTGAGACAGTCCTGACTCTGTGACCGTGGGTAAACCGGTGTCCTCCAGCAACTTTCTAAGCATATACATTACTCTGGGAAATTAAGTTTCAGCTCCCCCAATCAACTCTCCCCCCAACATCCGGGCTCTACCACATTCTAATCCCCTCCACCCCCAGTTCTGAAAGCTCTTCCATATGCAATATGCCTTGGAGCTGCCGTCATTCCTACCTGAGTTGCAAGATGAAATCAACTTTGCCACTCAGCTCTCTTCAGTGCCCTGCTGCCCCTGGATCCCTTCCCTTCCTCTCTCTCCTCCCGGATCTTCCATCTTTGAAGGTGTCTCCTCATCCTTTCCCATCCAAATTATACTTTTCCTAGATTTCCTCATCTCCAGAAACTCATCATTCTGCAAGATGAAGTCACTTCAGAAACTCTCACCTACTTTGAGTGTTTCCCTCCTCCAGGATGGGGGCAACCTTTCTCTTCTTCCCTCTCCACCTAGAAATTCTCTTCCCTCCTTAGTTTGTGAGTTCCCTGAAGGCAGGGACCATTTTATGCTTTAGGGATTAACACAGTGCCTGTCACATTGTAGGCACTTAATAAATGCTCTGCCAAGGGGAGGTAGTGAGCTCCCCATCAGCATGAGTCTCTAAGCAGAGACTAGATGACCCCTTGTCAAATGTGCTGACAAGCCTCCTTTGGCTATGAGTCAGTCCGGCTGCTCCCTGACATCCTTGCTGGCTCTGAAATTTTAAGGACCTTCTGGCCCACTTTCCTTCTGGAGCTTCCAGCCCCTGTCTTTCCCAAAGGCCCCCTCCCAGGCTGAGTATGGGTCTAGCCCCCTCTTTCACAGTGCTCTCCCCTGCCATTACGTAGCTGCCAATTAGTGGATGCTTGTCCATTGATTCCCCACCTTCCTAGAGATAGGAGAGATGTTGGAGGAAAACTTAGAGACTCTAACTGTTCAGATGTGGAAGCTGAGGCTGTCATCCAAACTCTATGCTAACCTGTCTCAGATCAGGCCATGCGATGCACTCCACTGAGTCCAAGTCCCTGAGAGCAGGCTGCTAATTCAGTCTGGACCCCATGGAATCCACTTCTGCCTGTGGTCAAAGGGAAGTGGGCCAAGGGTTTTGGTCTTCTATTTTTAACACTTGTCTTACAGGGGGTGAAAATTGAGACTCAGAGTTTGGAAAAGAGTTAGCCAAGACCTTGGGGGGCAGTGAGGGGGGTTCTGGGATTAAAAACCAGGCTTTGCTTAAATCCATTGGTATTTGCACTACCCCCCACTGGGGGATGTAGATGAATCCATGTGACCCATCCCCACAGAGCTGAGACAGCTCAGCTGCTGCTGGTGAGTCAGGAGTAGCCTCTTTATACCAAGAGAACAGCCAATTGTCGGCGGCCCCCTGCCTTCTGCCAATCTCCACCTTCCTCTGACTCAGTGGCTAAAACTTTGCTGATCAGTAGCCTACTGCCGGATCCTCATCATGAGATTCACGCGTCACTCATTCACTGCCTGTGCCCCCTCCCCAGCAGCACCCCGTCTCCATTCCCTACGTTTGGGCCCACCCACGGCTCCATCATCATCAGCACTATGAGCCACCATCACCCATCTTGGGACTTTGCATACAACACATGCCCTCATCTCCACCTCTCGGATTCTCAGCCAAGAAGCACTTCCTACGGGAATCATCTCCAGAGGGCCCCAATCCTGTTTCCCATCCAGAGGAGCCGCCTTGACCCCTCCCAAGATTTGACAAATACCTGCTCAGTGCCCTGCAAAATAAAATAGTCCTCGCCTACCCTCAAGAAGCTTACATTCAACTGGGTGAGACTTGGCAGGGGCCTAGCAAATTTTGGATCAGTGTATCTAACACTGTGACCAGGTTATACCTAAAGTGAGACCAGGAGAATGTACCTTCCTTGAGGGCAGGGACCATGTCCCTTCATTTTATTTTTGACTTAGCCCAATACTCGGTATGCAGAAAGTTTTTATTAAATGTATGTATTAAATTCAATCAAAAGACAGATTGCAGAATAGAGGAGTAAATGTACTTCTCTTTTTTGCAGAAGTGGGGGGGTCTATGGCTTAGGAGTGCTGCATACACTATCAGATTATATTGATGTGTTTATTAGTTTTCTCTTTTTTATTTTTTGCTATAAGTTCAGGAGGGAGGGGAGGGAGAAGGGGTGCATTTAGCAATAAAGCTGATGTAAAAATAAAAGATAGAAATGTTTTAAAAATTGGAAAAGGAGCAAAGACTCAGGATTGGTGGCTGGAAAGAAGGGGGTTTCCATCGGTGGACCCCCTTTCTTTCCTCTCTTTAGCTGGCTTTCATGCCCTGAGGCCTTTGTTTGACTGGGCAGCTGCCGTGGTGAACCTTGAGCCTCTCTTAGTTCCACCCCTTCCCCCTCAGCTGGGACTGGGCTGACCCACTGGGTTAACGCAAGCTTTTTTCTAAGCCAATCGATGCTAATAGAATAGATCTCAGTGGTGAAATGCTCTCTGCTAATCGGATCAGGACCTGTCCAGAGCTTCCCAGCTACCCACAGAGAAAGGCTGGCGCCCAAGCCCACTTGGTGCTTCCTACTCCAGAGGCAAGGGCCCCATCCCTCCTGACCTCCCCCCTTCCCACCCTCCATGAAGTCTCCCTAAAAAAGCTCTAGATCTCTCTATCTGCATTGTCTTAGAGCCTGGCTGGGGTTAGAGAGCGTGGGGGAGTGCAGGGGGCAGGGAAGGAGAATTTTCTGGCTTTGTTCCTGACTTTCTGGCTGTCCTCTACCCACCCCCTACCCCCAAGGGAGGCCCTTGAAGTCAACTTCTTCAAGTAGTAAGAGATCAGCCCCGGGGTTAAAGAATCTAGAGGTTGGCTTGTGATCTTAGGAAAGTAACTACTATTCTCTGCTTACATAAAATAGGGGGAAAGTGAGTTGATTTGTAGGAGCCCTCCCTGCATGGAGAATTCTGTCTTCCTGTTTTAGAGGCAGGAAAACTTTGCTTTGAATTCTTCTTCTGACCTTTATTAGCCGTAGAATCTCACAAGCAACTTTTTTTTTTTATTAAAGCTTTTAATTTTCAAAACATATGCAAGATTAATTTTTTTTTTTTTTTAACAATGACCTTTGCAAAACCTTCTGTTCCAAATTTTCCTCTCCTTCCCACCACCCCCTCCCCTAGGTGGCAGGTACTCCAATACATGTTGTACATGTTAAAATATATGTTAGTGTAAACATATTTATACAATTATCTTGCTGCACAAGAAAAATCAGATCAAAAGGGGAAAAAATAAGAAAATAAAAAGCAAGCAAACAAAACCAAAAAAGAGTGAGAATGCTATGTTCCCACAGTCCTCTCTGGGTGCAGATGGCTCTCTTCATCACAAAATCATTGGACCTGGCCCGAATCATCTCGTTGTTGGAAAGAATCATGTCCATCAGAAATTGATCGTTATGTAAAATTGCTCACAAGTAACTTCTCAGGTCTTTGTCAAATGGAGATAATAATACCTGAAGCTCCTGCCTCACAAGGTCATTGGGAGACTCTAAGGAGATTAAGGTCTGCAAAGCACTTTGTAAACTTTAAAAGGGCTAATAGAGAAGATAGAAGAATGTGTACTTCCCGGTTTTTTATGCAGAGGTGGGGAGCTATGGGTATGTAACACTGCATACAATCTGATTTAGCTAGGGTAATGGTTACTTTCGCTGAACTGAACTGCCTTTTCCTTCTCTTTTTTTCCTTTTTATTCTTTGTTGTTTTTTAACTAAAATTTTGATTTTCATTTTCTTTCCTTTTTGATCTGATTTTTCTTGTGCAACAAGAGAATTGTATAAATATGTTTACCCATATTGGATTTAACATATATTTTAGCATATATAATATATTGGATTGCTTGCCAACTAGGGTAGGGGGTGAGAGGAAGGAGGGGAAAATCTGAAATACAAAGCTAGGCAAGGGTCAATGTTGAAAAATTATCCATGCATGTTTTGAAAATTAAAAAAAAACTTTAAAAAATAAAATAAAATATTGAGTTTCTCAGTGTGGGGAGTTTCCTCTATCAGTGAATTTCTCAGTGTTGGGAGTGTGGAGATATTCCCTCTATCAAGCAAAAGGGAAGGGAATAATTTGAAGAAGGAAGGACAGACAACAACCTCTGTGAAAGAGATTCTTTGCCTCAATTGCTACCTAGCCTTAACCACTGAATGGGTGTTGCCTTAGTTCTGTTGAAGAGCTTAGCTTAAAAAGGTTGAGGTCTGCATCCAGGGCCAGCTGTTCTGATCTGTACCCTGGCCACTGGACCCAGATGGTTCTGGAGGGGAAAATGAGGCAGGTGACCTGGCCCAGCCTCCCTCACTTAAAGCCAATTCACTTGCATGTCACAGCATCACCCCCCTCCCCAATGTCATGGTCTTCGAGAACTAAGCACCTACTATAACCCAAGCTCTGTGCTGGGTGCTTTATAAATACCATTTCCCTTAACTCTGGCAGGGAGATGCTATTATTATTCTCATTTTACAGTCGAGTTAATGAGGCAAACAGAAGCTCAATGAGGGTCACACAATTCGGCTGGATTTGAACTCAGGTCTTCCCCACTCCAGATTCTGAGCTCTGTCTACAGGGCCATCAGCTGTCACTTGTTAAAAGTTAGAAAGGAGATTCTTAGCCTGGGACCCATGAAGTTTTAAAAATATACTCTAAGGGGCAGTTAGGTGGTGCAGTGGATAGAGCACTAGTCTTGAATTCAGGAGGACTCGAGTTCAAATCTGATCTCAGACACTTAACACTTCCTAGCTGTGTGACCCTGGGCAAGTCACTTAACCCCAGCCTCAGGGGAAAAACAAAACATATTTTATTAGCTGCATTTCCATATAATAACATAATTCTGTATGTATTCTGTATGATTTCTTTGGTGACGCCATGCATTTTAAACCATGCTGAGAAGAGGGCATGGGTCTCAGCAGATTGCCACAGGGGTCCGTGACATACCAGTAAAGGTTAAGAACGCTGGTCTTGGAGTGTTTCCTGAGTCTCTTGGGCATGTGACAACCAATGGGTGCCCGTGGCGGGACCTGAATCCAGTTCCACCTGACTCCCAAGCCTTCACTGCCTTTCTTTTTTCAGTCTTTATTACAAGAGAAGACTCACCGGTTAGGGGAGGGAGTGGGATACATTCAGAAATAAAGGTAATGTCAAAACAAAAGATGTCAATAAAAATTAAAAATAAAGAAAGAAGATGTATTTAAAAAAAACCCTACACTTTTAGAGGCTGTAGAAATGTCAAGGATGATTATTATTCCTCGGCTGTGGGCAGAGGAGGGGAGAAGAGATCCTAAGCCTCATACACAGCAAATAAATAATAGAAGGGTGGGAGGTTTTACTGGGATGTCTTGCAAATGGACCTAAAATATTTCTATAATACCATAAAGTTCATTTCATGAGCTCAGACTCCCCCGCCTGGGTATCCCTTTTTAGGAGGGGTCGATACAGGAAGCAGTACAAGCATAGGGGGTGGGAGCTCAGCTATCTCAGGAAGCATCTGTCCTTCCTGAAGGCAGCCCGGGGCACACACAGGATCAGGAGGTCCCCTTCCTTGCTCATTTCAGGGGCCTCCTTCAGCCCTGTTATGCTCTGAGCCCTGGCAGGGATGGTTAAGGAAGAAGGGGGGCGGCTCCCCCTTCTCATCCTTCCCTGACTTTGATTCCTAGGGCAGCATCCCGAAACGTCTCCCTGGGCTTCTGCTGCTTTCTGAGGCGAGTGAAGGAGAACCCCTTCTTCTGGTAAACACATGGATCAGCAGCAGCTGCAATATTTCCAGCATCTGGGATGTGGGCCCCTTTCTCATCTGCGGCCTCGCTCTGACTGCCCCCCTCGCCTTCCGACACGCTGAATTATGTATCCACTCCAGGCTCCTCCAGCACTGCCTGAGAACAGCTCTTAGCTGGAAGAGCTGTGGCCTCTTAGTACAATCACCTTTTGGATTTCATTTAGAACATCCCTTGCTCTATGAAGCACTCCCCAGCAGAGACACTTTACTAATTGTGCCACTTAAGCTGCTGGAGTGGACCTGAGCAGGAGCCCATCCCGTGCTTTGGGTCTGTAATGTCTGGTACAATGGACCCCATCCCCTGTCCTGGGCCTAGAATGTTTGCTACAATGGAGCCCATCCCTGTCCTGGGCCTAGAATGTTTGGTACAGTGGAGCCATCCCCTGCCCTGAGCCTATAATGTCTGATACCATGGAGCCATCCCCTGCCCTGAGCCTATAATGTTTGGTACAGTGGATCCCATCCCCTGCCCTGGGTCTAGAATGTTTGGTACAGTGGAGTCCATTCCCTGCCCTGAGCCTAGAATGTTTGGTACAGTGGAGTCCATTCCCTGCCCTGAGCCTATAATGTTTGGTACAGTGGAGCCCATCCCCTGCCCTGGGCCTATAATGTCTGATACCATGGAGCCATCCCCTGCCCTGGGTCTCTACTGCTCCTTTGAAGTTTCCCAGAATCACAGATCTTAGCCTAGAAGACACTTCAGAAAGTGTCTCATCCACCCCCGTCTTTTACAGATAAGAAAACTGGGACCTGGACCAACCTTAATCAAGATTGACCAGGTAGTAAGCACCAGGGACGATGGGATTTGAACTCGGATCTTCAGCCTCCTGAAGGAGTTCTTTTTCACACTAAAGAGCACAAGCCCCTGGCCAGAGGTCCCCCTACAGCACGTAACTGGACTACACTGGCAGAAGCCCAATCAAGAAACAGAAAGGGGAGAGGTCACGGGCCTGTGATCTCTCCCCTTCTGATTCCACACTCACCTGGGGAGGGGAAAGTGGGGCAGGGGGAGCCAGGACAAATCATTTAGTCAAGTCAACAAAGTCTGAAAATTCTGTGCCCCTCTGCCTTGTCTGCAGGAAGCTCGCTGTTCAATCTGGAGCTATGCCCCAAAAGTTATCAAACTGTGTATACCCTTTGACCCAGCAGTGCTACTATTGGGCTTAATCCCAAAGAAATACTAAAGAGGGGAAAGGGACCGGTATGTGCCAGAATGTTTGTGGCAGCTCTTTTCATAGTGGCTGGAAACTGGAAGATGAATGGATGTCCATCGATTGGAGAATGGTTGGGTAAATTGTGGTATATGAAGGTTATGGAATATTATTGCTCTGTAAGAAATGACCAGCAGGAGGAATACAGAGAGGCCTGGAGAGACTTACATCAACTGATGCTGAGTGAAATGAGCAGAACCAGAAGATCACTGTACACTTCAATACTGTATGAAGATGTATTCTGATGGAAGTGGAGATCTTCAACATAAAGAAGATCCAACTCACTTCCAGTTGATCAATGATGGACAGAAACAACTACACCCAGAGAAGAAACACTGGGAAGTGAATGTAAATTGTTAGCACTACTGTCTAACTACCCAGGTTACTTATACCTTCGGAATCTAATACTTAACGTGCAAGAAGAAAATGGTATTTACACATATATATTGTATCTAGGATATACTGTAACACATGTAAAATGTATGGGATTGCCTGTCATCTAGGGGAGGGAGTAGAGGGAGGGAGGGGAAAATTTGGAAAAATGAATACAAGGGATAATGTTACAAAAAAATTACTCATCCATATATACTGTCATAAAAAATTATAATTATAAAATAAAATTAAAAAAAAAAGGAAGCTCGCTATTAATGATTGCTGGGTAAGTATCTCCTTACCACGGGGGCGGGGGGGAATTTCTGGGGTTTAAATTGTTGTTCAGTCATTTTTCAGTCTGACTTTTTGAGACCCCTTTCAAGCTCATTTGACAGATGAGGAAACAGGATTAGGGGACTTGTCCAGGGTCACTATACAATTATGTGTCTGAGGCTGGATTTGAACTCATGAACATTAGACGTACATTTCTAAGTGTGGCTCTAAAAAGAAAATACTGGATCCACTGTTGGACTTTATCAATGTGATGATTTCTTTTGCTTAACTTTTTTTTTTGGAAGGGGGAGGGGCAGTTGGGTTTGGCGTCAGGGAAGTCCGAGTTCAAATCCAGACTCTTACTAGCTGTCTCCCCTGGACAAGTCACTTCACCCTGTTTACCTCAGTTTTCTTATCAGTCAAATACACTAGAGAAGGAAATGGCAAAATACGGCAGTGTCTCGGCCAAGAAAATCCCAAATGGAGTCATGAATAGAAACAGAACTGAAATAAAGAACAAGTTGGGAGAGGAAGAAGAATAGGACACAAAATGGAGAAGATCCAGAGATTTCAGTACATTTCTTTCTTCCAGTGTCCTTTCCTGCACTCTCCTGCCTCTTGCATCCTAAGCATCAACGCCTCCTTTCCTTGTCCTGCTCTCACCTCCTCATTTTCCCTCTCTTTTCTCTATTCACACAGTTGCACCCTAGCTCGGTCCCCCAAATGGATTATAACAATTGCATCTGGAATTCTTTGTTTCAAGTCTCTCCCTCACTCCAATCCATTCTCTGCATGGTTGCCAAAGTGATCTTCCTAAAGATTGTCTAACTATGTCAGTTCCCTATTCAATAAACTTCAATAGCTCCCCAATGTCCCTAGGATCAAATAGAAACCCTTCTGCTCTTCCTTTAAGCTACATAAAGGCTCCAGCCTATAATATTTAACTCTCCTTCTCACACTGGGACTTCTTGGTCAAACTCAAGACTCTGCTTCTTGCCTTCACGTCTTTGCACAGACTTTTCTCAATGTTTGAATCAACACCCCCTCTGTCTGCATCCCTCATTTTTTCAAATGCCACCTTCTACATGAAGCTCTGCTGATTCCCCCTCCTAGTGTATTTCTCCCTCATCTAGATATATTGTGAGTGTGGGAAAAAGAGAGAGAGAGAGAGAGAGAGAGAGAGAGAGAGAGAGAGAGAGAGAGAGAGAGAGAGAGAGAGAGAGAGAGAGAGAGAGAGAGAGAGAGAGAGGAGAAGGAGAAGGAGAAGGAGAAGGAGAAGGAGAAGGAGAAGGAGAAGGAGAAGGAGAAGGAGAAGGAGAAGGAGAAGGAGAAGGAGAAGGAGAAGGAGAAGGAGAAGGAGAAGGAGAAGGAGAAGGAGAAGGAGAAGGAGAAGGAGAAGGAGAAGAAGGAGAAGAAGGAGAAGAAGAAGGAGGAGGAGGAGAAGGAGGAGAAGAAGAAGAAGAAGAGAGGGAGAAGAGAGAGATAGAGAAAAAGAGATAGAGATAGAGAATGAGAGACAGACAGAGACTGAGAGAGACAAAGAGGGATACAGAGACAAAAAGAAAGAAGAAAAGAATGAGAAAGAAAGGGAAGGAGACAGAAAGGAAAAGAAAGAAAAAGAGAGAGACAGAGAAACAGACAGAAAGGAGAAAAGGATGAGAGAGAAAGGGAAGGAGAAAAAGAAAAGAAATAAAAAGAAAGACAGAGACAAAGAGAAACAGAGGAAGAATGAGAGGGAAAGGGAAAGAGAGAGAAAAGGAAAAGAGAAAAAGAGAGAAACAAAAAGAGACAGAGACAGAGAGATATAGAAATAGAGAGATAAAAGAAAAGAATGAGAGAGAAAGGGAAGGAGAGAAAAAAGAAAAGAAAGAAAAAGAGAGAAAGAGAATATAATAAATTCAGTAACATGTTATCTCTTCCTACAGAATGAGGACTCATTGAGGGGAGGGCCTGTTGCTTTTGTGGGGCACAAGCCAGGCATCTAAGGGATGTTTAAAAGCTGCTGCTGAGGCTTGATGGGAGCCAGCTCTCAATCTTTTTCCCCTCCTATTTCACTGCTGACTGGCCTTCCACATCACTTTCTCTCGGCTTCTTCCAGGGCTCTTAGAGCCAATTGGTGAATCAGTCTGGGCTAATGTACCCATGGGAGAAGCCTCCCCAAAGGGACCTGGGCTGTGTAAAAGCAGGATTTCTGGAGCCAGTGGGCTCTCTCTTCCCCTGGAAGGAAGCAGAACAGTGGTGGAGATGTCTTGGGGGGTGGGGGGCTGTCCATCTCTCTTGATAAAAAGCCCCGGGGCACCCCTCAAAGATGATGAATAGCTCCTAATGGTAGCTGTGAGTAGTCACCACACTCTAGGATGTCAGAGCTGGAGGAAACCTTAGAAAGCATCAGCTCACCCACTCATTTCACAGAGGAGCAAACTGAGGCTGAGACAGACCTCGGAGAGCTCAGATCAGAGAGGAATCTGCTTTTTCCTGGGGTTGGGGGTGGGAGGGGGAACGCCGGGGTTCTGGAGGTGCTGGTGAGCCTTATGACACAGGTAGAATTTTCTGTTTTAAGCCCTTGTAGCAAGATGTCCCTTCCCCTAGAGCAACTTCAACTCTCACCACTGCCAAGGTTTCTGGGTTGAAATGTAAATGTGGGGTCTTGAAGATATTGAAGTCTTGTCAATGGAACTCCTTGGGGACTGGCCTGGGCAGGGCTGGCTGTACCTTTAACAAGAAAATGGATGTATTGTGAATCTCTGAATGGGGAGAGCGTAAAAGGAGATGAGACCCAGGAGGAAGGAGGGAGGGAGGGAAGAAGCTTTGACTGGGCCAGGGGGGCGGAAGATGCCCGGAGGTGGGCTAGTGGAGAATTGAAGAATACTTTGGCAGAAAGCTAGGGAGAGAGGCAGGCTGGGAGAGCAGAATAAAGATGATCTAGGCAGCTTTCACAGAAGAGCTGGGCTGGGGACTGGTGGGATTCTCTCTGCGAAGGAGAGAATCAGCTGGATTCTGGGCGCAGGGACCAGGATGCAGAGCTATTTCAACCAGAAAGCTCATGCTCTCGGGGAGAACACTCTAGATTTCCCCTCCTGGTTATGTGGTAGCCTTTGTCCCTTTCAGACCCACAGTCCCCACAATTATCCTCCACTCAGCTGTGGACAGGGAAAACCAAGGTCTGAGGATATCACTCCCCTGCTCAAGAAGTTCCAGTGGCTCCCTCTCACCTCTAGCAGCAAATACAAATATCTCTATCATTTAAAGTCCTTCACCAGCTGGTTTCAGCCCGCCCTTCCAGGCTTCTAACACATTACTTCCCTTCTCGATTGCCACTATCTCACTGAACTGACCTACTTTCTGATTCTCACACACAACCTCCCATTTCCCACCACTGGGACTTTCCATCTTCCTTGCAGCTGAACCTGCCTGTATTAGAATATGAGCTCCTCCAGAGCACGGACTGGCTTGGCTTTCTATTTATAGCCTAAATATTCAGCACAGTCTTTGGCACATAGTAAGCACTTAATGAACGCTTTGTCCTTCCTTTTTTCCCTCCCTTTCTTTCCTTCCTTCTTTCCTTTCTTTGTCCCTTTCTTTCTTCTTTCCTTCCTTCGTCCCTTTCTTCCTTCTTTCCTTTTTGTCCCTTTCTTCCTTTGTCTCTTCCTTCTTTCCTTGCCTTGTCCCTTTCTTTCTTCTTTTCTCCTTTTTATGCTTTTGTGCTCTATTCTGTGTTGCTTTAGAGGAAAGAATTAGCCATTGTGCTTGGAATTACATGGGTTTTATACAAAGAAGGAAAAACTAGAGTTTTCCAACAACAATAGCATGGGCTGCTAACCTCCATAAGTGGAAAGACTCTCACACAAGGATCAGAGATCCAGAGTTGAAAACACTTGAGAAATCATCTAGACCAAGCCCTGGGTTTAACATCTGAGATCAAGAGAGGGGAAACCATCTGTGCTGTCACATAGGTAGTAAGTGACACAGTCGGGATTGGAGCCCAAGATTTCTGACTCCAAATCTCTTTCTACTGAGTCACATGCTTAAGCAGTAGCAACAGTCTTCCCTGTGGCCCCTCAGTACACTTGTCCCCTCTGCTACCACCACTGAAGCTCCTGAAAGAGGCCGCTTTTCAGTTTTCTTTGTTTCATGTGTTGCCAAAGCTGACAAATTCATCCCCAGATGCCCCATGCCCTGGTTTAGGTGTCCTGTGCCCTTTGTAGAACATGGTTCTCCAGCAGGCAGGCAGAACGAAAATCTCACTGACATTATTTTATCCCCCATAATCCCTAGCACAGTGTTCTATAACATAGTACTCTACTGGTAAATGTTTATTGACATACACAATGGAAAAAACAATAGCAACTAAAAAAAAATCTTGATCACAATTTAATTATGCTAATCAAGATCAACACCAGCAACAGATGAGAAAATGTACCATTCTGTTCTTTGCAGAGATCAGGGACTATGGGCACAAAACACTATATGGAAAAAGCACTAAAATAAAAGAGGGGCTGGGAGAAACTTCTTCTAAGAATTGGGCATCTATATATATACACATGTATATGTATGTATATATATATAAATGCCCACTTAATATATAAGTTATATAATATATAATATATATTAAGTTTAAAAGTCTTTGTACAAACAGAACCAATGCATACAGGATTAGAAGGAAAGCACAAAACTGGGAAAAATTTTACATCCAAGGGTTCTGAGAAAGGCCTCATTTCTAAAATATATAGAGAACTGACTCAAATTTATAAGTACAAGCCATTCTCCAATTGATAAATGTTAAGGGCTATGAAAAGACAATTTTCAGATGAAGAAATTAAAACCATTTCTAGTCACATAAAAAGATACTCTAAATCACTATTGATCAGAGAAATGTAAATTAAGACAACTTTGAAGTTCCACTGCACACTTCTCAGACTGACTTAGATGACAAGAAAAATAATGATGAATGTTGGAGGGAATTTGGGGAAACTGGGACACTAATGCATTGTTGGGGGAGTTGTGAATTGATCCAACCATGCTGAAGAGCAATTTGGAACTATGCCCAAAAGATGATCAAACTGTGTATATCTCAGCAGTGTAACTACTGAGCTTATATCCCAAAGAAATCTTAAGGAGAGAAAGGAAAGGGACCCACATGTGCAAAAAATGTTTGTGGCAGCCCTTTTTGTAGTGGCTAAAAACTGGAAATTGAATGGATGCCCATCAGTTGGAGAATGGCTGAATAAATTGTGGTATATGAATATTATTGTGCTGTAAGAAATGAGCAGCAGGATGATTTCAGAAAGGCCTGGAGAGACTTACAGGAACTGATGCTGAGTGAAATGAGAAGGACCAGGAGTACACTGTGCCCGCCAGCAACAAGATTACATAATACATGATCACATGATGATCAATTCTGAAGGACTTCGCTCTTTTCAACAATGAGATGACTCAGGCCAGTTCCAAAGGTCTTGTGATGGAGAGAGCCATCTGCACCCAGAGGGAGGATTGTGGGAACTATGTGGTTCACAACATAGCATTCTCACTCTTTTTGTTGCAGTTTGCTTGCATCTTGTTTTCTTTCTCATTTTTCCCCTTTTGATCTGATTTTTCTTCTGCAGCACGATAATTGTGGAAATATGTTTAGAAGAACTGCACATGTTTAACATATATTGGATTACTTGTCATCTAGGGGAGCGAGTGGGGGGAAGGGAGGGAAAAAATTTGGAACACAAGATTTCGCAAGGGTGAATGTTGAAAACTATGCATATGGTTTGAAAATAAGTATTTAAAAAAAATGTAAGTGGGAATTTAGCCGAGACTTGAAGGAAGCCAAAGAAAGAATGGGGGTGGGTAGAGATGAGGAAGGATGTTTCAAGCTTGGGGATGGCCATTATATCCTATATTACAACTGAGACCGCTAGGTGGCACCATAATGCACAGAGCTTCAGGCTTAGATTTAGGAAAATTAATTTATGTGAGTTCAAATCCAACTTCAGACACTTACTAGTTGTGTGACCTTGGAGGAGTCATTTAAGTCCAATTGCTTTGCCAAAAAAAAAAAAAAAAAAAAAAGAGATTGGTTTCAGAGAAAACTGGTATGAAATTAAAAGCAGAAAAACAATGTACACAATAATAACAATATAGTAGGATCAAAAATTTCCAAAGACTTAAGAACTTTGATCAATGCAATGACCAATCAGGAGTTCAGAGCACCTCTGGGGAAATGTGTTGCTCACTGGCTAACAGAGAAGGACTGCAGAGTACAGATATGCAATTTTTTGGACATGGGCAATGTGGGAATTTGTTTTTCTTGACTATGTGTATTTGTTACAAGTATTTCATTTTCATTTTCTTTTTTCTTTTCCCAGTAAGAAAAGATGGAAGGAAGAAACAAAATAGATTTTTGTATTTTTGTTCATCAAAAAAAAAAAAAAGTTTTGCTTTTTTTTATAAAGAGATTTAGGTGATCTAAAACGAAAAGCTATCGGGGAATGGCTAAATAATTCATGGCCCAGGGTTATAAAGGCATGCTACAATCCTAGACAACCGATGATGAAGCCTTCTACCTTCCTCTTGACAGGGAAGTGATGGATTCAAGTTGCAAATGAAGAAATATGTTTTTTGGGTGCAATGTGGGAATGTGCTTTGCTTGTCTACATATATTTGTTTCAAAGGCTTTTCTTTCTTCTTTTTCTAATGGAGGGAAATAAGATGAGGGATAGGATAGAAGAAAATGAGAGAAAGGAAAGAGGACCTTTAGGCATCTTTTTAAAAAAGTGTCAGGAAGAGAATAGAAGGAAGGCTTGAAAGGAGTCCAGATTAGATGGCCAGCTTTGAAAGCCATGGGGTATACTTATCATATTATCTTCTTAAATAAAAGGGCAAGTTGTTCAGAATAGAGACTCATATCCAGTTCATGTACAATTCTCATTTTCTATTCTCCTGGGTACTTGAAGTCAAGAAGACTTGAGATTCAAATATTGCCTCAGATACTTGTCAGTCGTGTGACCCTGAACATTTTAACTCCCTTAACCTCATCTGTAAAACAGGAATAATGAGAGCATCCACCTCCCAGGATTGTCATGAGGATGAAATGAAACAACACATGCTTTGCAAACCTAAAAGCACTACATAAATGCTGGTGATTATTTTTAATATTTGCAATTTCCATTTTACTTAATTTTTCTTAAGATGAATCCTGAAATAAGGAAACTCCCTCAGAGCTATGGGTCAACATCTTCTCTGCAATTGATTGCAACTCTAGAGCATCCAGATATTAGAAGACTTGCTCAGGCCAGCTCTCTCTCCACTAATTGAATCAAAACAATATACATAATGACTACAATGTACACGGAAACGACAATAAAAGGAACAAAATGGAATCCTGTGAAATTATGACTGAGTTTGGCCCCAGAGAAAATATGAGAAAGCACCTCCTGTCCTTCCTTATTTAGGGCCAAGGGTGGGGCATGAGTTGGCAATATTACATTGGATCTGGCTGATATGTTGGTAGTTTTATGAAACTGTGTTTTCCCTTCCTTTTTTTATTCTTTGTAATAAGGGATGGCTCTCTAGGGGGATATACTGGGAAATATAGGTGATGTAAAAACACAAGCTATCAATAAAATTTGTTTTCATGAAAGAAATATATAACAACAGAGAAAAACAAAAGACATCAATAAAATGCTTAAAAGATAAATATTTGTTGAGTTTAGGATTGTCCCTAAGGGCCTTTCCAGTTTTAAACCTATGGGCCACTGATCTAGTGATGTCAGGAGAGGTAGGCTTGAGACGAGATCCAGAAGGTGCCTCCTCGCTTCTTCAGCAACCCATCAAGGTCAATTATGGTAGGATGTCACCTCAAGAGTAGAGGGAAAAGGTAGGGGATTTTGACCAGGAGGACCATGGGGGCAAAGGTCAGAGTCTGCATAATTAATAATAATAATAATAATGGCCAGCATTTCTATAGCATCTGGACTGAATGTTTTACAAACACTTACTTTGAATTTCATCACTCAGGGAGGTAGGTACTATAACTAAATCCATTTTACAGTTTAGGAAACTGAGGCAGACCAGTTGCCTCAGTTGCCAGGATCACACAGCTAATAAGTACCTGAGGTTGTATTTGAATCAGGCCCTGATGCTCTACCCACTGTTTCACTTAACTGCCTTTTTTCAGCTCAACTGCCTCTCTGAGTCATTGAGAGTCACTGGTGACAGATTCAATTCACCTCAAAGCATCAATCATTCATGGAGCAGTGACAGATTCAATTTGCCTCATCATTTATGAAGTACCTCCTATGTGGTATATACATATCCCCTAGGCACTGGGGATATGGAATGGGAAGCAAACAGGAGCTTTTCCTGCCTTCAAGGAGCTTCAGTCGGACTAACTGTGTGACCCTGGCTAAGTCACTTAACCCCAGTTTCGTCAGGGCAAAAAAATACTATTTTGGAAGCTATGTGGAAGATTGGGATTGAGAAGAAAGAACCTGGAAATGAAAAGACTAATTTAAGAATAGTAAGAAAACAATTGGGAAACAATCGAAATAGTCCATGTGTCAATTGAAGAGTGAAGCGGTTCGGGGCAGGGCAAGGTTTCCTTTTCATGAATTTAGCTATTATATTTTGAAAAATGCTCCAGCTTTCAGCTCTGAAGTCTTAGGTCTTAGTTCTGATCACATCCCTTTCCAGCTCAGAACTCTTCCATGGTTCCCCAATGGCTACAAAACCAAGTCCAGTGTCTTAAGCCTGCCGTTCAAGGTCTTTATTCAGAATGATCTAGGGAGACTGTCCTTAAAGGAGCCTTCCATGCTTTCTGCCTGAGAGGATCGCTCCCCACCCTTCCTACTCTCCAAGGTCCCAACTCAGGTGTCTCTTTCCGACAAAGGTTTCCCTGATCCCCTCCATGTTCCCCCGCCTCTGAAGCCCGAGAACACTTTGTACAATTCTCTTATGCATTCACCATATTTCACTGGGCAGTAGCGTTTTTGGTGGATGTCTCTTATCTATCCTTCTAGACCTCAAGCTCTATTAGGATAAGCTCTGGATTTTAATTGTTAGCTATTATTATTAATCATCTGATGATGATAATAATAATCTTTGAATAAGAAATCCAAGGTTGGAAAGGCAGAGCTAGTAGCTATTCATTTGAAAAAGATCTGGGGCTGCAAGCTCACTATAAATCAACAGAGCACTGTTGCAGGCAAAATGCCACGGTGAACTGCATTTAAAAAAGTCATGTCTGGGCCCAGGGAAATGGTAGCACCGCATCTGGAGCACGGCCACAGGGCTTCCTGTCAGATCTCTTCCTAGGAAGAACATGAAGTCTTGGGTTCAGATTTAGATGACCATTTTAGGAAGGACAGTGTCAAGCTGGAGAAGGTCCAGAGAAGCACCAGCATGGCTGCCAGAGGCCCTCAAGATCATGCCATATAAAGGAAAGACCTGGAAAAGACTAAGGAGCACCTGACAGCTGTCTTCAAGTATCTGAAAGGCTAGGGTACGGAAGAGGATTAGATTTGTTCCACTTGGCTCCAGAGGGATGAAACAAAGCAAAGGGCAGAAGTTCCAAAGAGGCAGATGTTGGTTCCATGTAAGGAAGAGGTTTGGGGCAGCTTGGAGTTAGGAGATAGAGGCCTGGAGTCAGGAAGTTCTGAGTTCAAATACAGTTTCAGACACTTAATAGCTGAGCGATCCTGGGCAAGACACTTTACCCTGCTTGTCTCAGTTTCCTCATCTGTGAAATGGGCTGGAGAAGGAAATGGCCAACCACTCCAGTATCTCCATCAAGAAAAGTCACAAAGAGTCAGATGTGACCAGTTACAATTAAACAACAACAAGAAGGAAGTGGCCTGGTTGGGGATGGGAAAAGAGTAGGGGGAGCAACGGATTTGGGGTCAGACTCAGATTCAAAGCTCAGCTGAGCCACTTACTAGTTGTGTGACTTTGGACAATGAGTGAATAAATGAAAAAAAAAAAAAAAAGGATAAGCACTTACAATGTACCAAGTGCTGTGATAAGCATTTGGGATACATGGAGAAAAGCAAGACCCACATGTGGTGATGTCATTTAACTTCTCTGGGATTCATTGGTATGATGAAGGGATTGAGCTCCATGCCTCCAAGGCCCTTTGCTACTCTAGCTCTATGCCGACCTATGATTAGACCTATCCCAAAATGGAATGAGCAGACTCAGGAAAGAAGGGACCTCCCCATTACTGGAAGTCCTCAAGCATTATTAGAAAACTCATCACTGGGTACACGGTAACATTTATAATAATTAGCATTTATATAGCATTTTATAGATTGCAAGGTGCTTTCTGTATATATTATCCTGGTGGATTCTCATACAATAACCCCGGGAGGTAAGCGCTTTTATTATCTTCATCTTACAGATGAGGAAACTGAGGCTGAGAAATGTTAACCCAAGGTCCCACAACTGATGTCTGAGTCCCGATTAGCATTCGGGTCTTCTCTGTTCCAAATCTAGCCCTCCATCCCCTTCACTTAGGAGGGCTCGGACTAGAGGCCCCATCCCGTGCTGAGATTCATCGATTCTGTGAACTGAGAGCAGGCAGCCCCTGTGCCCTAACCGCACACAGAGAACCCATCCCCCTCCCACTGCAGCTGCATCAATATTTTACGGATCTGTTTGGGACCTCCGTCTCTCAACATAGATCAAAACCCATTTACTACTTAGTAGGCAATCTTGGAGAGTAGCAATAGTTAAAAAATTAATCACCCTGTAGCCAAGTCAGTAATGAGCCTCTTGAAACGTAACCCTGCTGGTCCTCGGACAGCAGATGTGATCTGCTGCCAGGCCCTGACTTGAAGCTTCTCCAACTTGGGTGAAGCTGCCAGAGCTTGCAATCTGGGGCATAGATGAGGCTTTTATGGAGGCCAAGGGAGGATTTTCTCCTTGGGGAATTCTCAAAGCAAACTAGAAGGAGAGAGATACTAATCAATCACTTGACCAATTAACAAGCATTTGTCAGGTATCTCTGAGTCCTCAGAACTTGTGCCATTCACTGAGGATACAAAGAAATAGAAAAAAACCAGAACCTGGCCTCAAGGAGTTTACATTTTCCATGCTTGAGAAACAGAAGGAAGTCCAGTCACACTGGACTACAGAGGCTTTGGGAGAAGGAATCATGTCTTACTGTATTCTGCTCTGCTGGTACAGTGGGTTCCATTGTGGATGCCACATTTTAGGAAGATCACTGACAAATTGGAGTGGGACTTGATTAGGTATATGCTAGGTGCTTAATAAATGTTAAAATAAAACTAGATGTTGTGACTTTTTTATTGAAAAAATTATTTTTTATTGAAGCTTTTTATTTTCAAAACATATGCAGGGGCAGCTAGGTGGCACAGTGGATAGAGCACCAGTCTTGAATTCAGGAGGACTGGAGTTCAAATTTGATCTCAAACACTTAACACTTCCTAGCTATGTGACCCTGGGCAAGTCACTTAACCCCAGCCTCAAGGGGAAAAAAAAAAAAAAAAAACACATGCAAGGATAATTTTTCACCACTGGCTCTTGCAAAACCTTGTGCTCTAATCTTCCTCCCTTTCCCCCACCCTCTCTCCTAGATAGCAAGTGATCTGATAATATGTTAAATAAACATGGTAAAAATATATGTAAATCCAATATAGGTATATGTATTTATACAATTATCTTACTGCACAAGAAGAGTCAGAAAGGAAAAAATGAGAAAGAAAATAAAATTCAAGAAAACAATAATAAAAGAAGCGAAAATGCTATGTCGTGATCCACACTTGGTTCCCATAGTCAAAGCCTTTTATTTTTAAAACATAGATAGTTTCACTCTTGCAAAACCTTGTTTTCCAATTTTTTTCTCCTTCCCTTCCCTTTACCTCCTTCCTTAGACTGAAAGTAACCCAATATATGTTAAACATGTTCAATTCTCCTACACATATTTCCACAAATATGCTGCACAAGAAAAATCAGATCAAAAAGAGAAAAAATGAGTAAGAAAACAAAATGCAAGCAAACAGAAAGAGTGGAAATGCTATGTTGTGATCCGCACTCAGTTCCCACAGTCCTCTCTCTGGGTACAGATGGCTCTCCTCATCACAAGACCATTAGAACTGGTTTGAATTATCTCATTGTTGAAGAGAGCCACGTCCATCAGAATTGATCATTGTATAATCTTGTTGTTGCCATGTACAATGTTCTCCTAGTCCTGCTCATTTCACTTAATGCTGTGGCTTTTTGCAAAGTCACAAAGTAGCAAAGAACTGGAAACAAAGTTGGTGCTCGTTGACTGGGGGAATGGCTAAATACATTGTACAAGAATGTAAAGGACTGTGAATATGCTAGGAGAAATGATGAACATGAAGAATTTAGAGAAGTACAAGAAGACTTGGATGAACTGATGCAGAGTGACGGAGTAAGCGTAGCCCAGAAAACGATATATGCAATGACTATAGCAATATAAGTGGAAAGAACAAAATAGAGGGATGGGACACTCTGATGACTGCAATGACTAAACTTGTCCTTGAAGAAGAGATGACACAATATACCTCCCTGTTCTCTTTGCTGAGGTGGGGAGACTATGGGAATGGAATGCCGCATCCGCTATCAAATTCATTTGCTGCTTTGGTTGGTTTTACTGAATTCCTTTTTCTCTTTTTAAATCTATTATAAGGAATGACTTTATGGAGATGGGTGAGGGAGAGAAATATTCAGAAATGAAAGTGATACGTATACTGTATTTAAAATATTTTAACATGTTTAAAATGTATGAGACTGCCTGACATCTAGGAAAGAGGATGGAGGGAAGGAAGAGAAAAGTTAAATCAGAAGTGTTTGCAAGGGTCAATGTTGAAAAATTACCCCTGTCTACGTTCTGCCAATAAAAAGCTATAATAATAATAATAAAAAAATGAAAGTGATAAAATAAAATAAAAGTAAATAAAGAAATATTTGTTGAGTGGATGAATGAGAGTCATACCTGGGTAATCCTGGCTCAGGGACAAGAAAAGATCTTTGGCTTAGAAACCTTCAATAACTCTCCACGTTAAATTCTCTACTCCTTAACTGAAGAGTATTCAAAAACCCTTCCTCCATTGCTGCTTAATCTAAAAGTCATCTAGCTGATCCATACCACAGATGCTTACTAGTACCAAAAGAGAGGTACAACCTCTCAGAAACTGTTTTCTCCTCTATAAAATGAGGATAACACCTGAATTATAGAGATACTGAGTAAAGTGCTTTGTAAAAACCTTAAAGTACTATAAAAATCAACCAACAAATTAATAAGCATTTATTAAGTGCCTACTGTTACTCTAACCTTAGAGGCAGCCAAAATTGTAGTCAGGAAGAGGTTAGTTCAAATCCTGTCTCAAATACTTATTAGATGCTTGACTCTCAGAAAGTGACTTTACCTCAGCCTGTTATGATTTCCTTATCTGTAATATATATAATAATAATATCTACCTTACAGAGCAATTGTGAGGATCCAATGAGGCAATGTAATTGAAGTTCTTTGCGTACCTAAAGACCTGTATGCTCTCTAGCTATTATTATGTCCTAGGCACTATGCTTAATAAATATGAATTATAATCCTTTTCTCTTGGTGAAATCCATACTTGCTGTTCCCTCTACTAAATCCAAAATCACCCAGAGAGCTCAGAGAACAGTTTTATGTTTCAAACATCCAGAGGAATAGAAGGGGCAAGGAACTATTTTACTTTTGCCCTCCTATGACTGGCACATAGTAGGCTCTTAGTAAATGCTTTATTGACTAAGAGATTGGGCCAAGCAGAGGCCTGGGCAGAGACAAGTGTTGGCAATGTGACCTTTGCCTCACTCCCAGCCAGAGCTCTAGTCTGAATCCTAATTCAGAATTTTATATCTCTAAGTCATTTGATTCTTCATAACCTCAGTTTCCTCAATCTGTAAAATGTGGGTAATAAGTATAGTTAGCTCAGGATGGTTGTGAGGATCAAAAGAAATTATGTGTAAAGGGCTTCACAAACCTTAAAATTGTGTGTGTGTGTGTGTGTGTGTGTGTGTGTGTGTGTGTGTGTGTGTGTGTGTGATCATTAGCTGTAATCCAGTCCAAACCACTCATTTACAAATGACGAAACTGAGGTCCAAGGATAACTGGACCAAATATCTTGCCAAAAGACACAGAGATGAGCAAATGGCAGTCAGAAAGTATCAGTCAAGGTTTTCTCTCCTTAAACCTGACATTTTCTACAACATCTCGTAAGCTGCCCTTCTTGGGATCAGTAGGAAGCTGGTGGAAGGTGCCAAAAAGACCATCCCACTCTTGGGCTCAACTGTCCATCACTTTAACATTAAACAAAACTCCTCCACTATATGGATCATTCTTGTTTCTTTCCTTCTTCCTGTTTCCTTCCCCTTCTTGACTCTCATCCAGCTGGTCAACAGTCCTACCACTTCTACCTTCATAACATGCCTTTTATCTGTCCCTTCCTTTTCTGTCTTTTCATTCCAGACTTCCTTCCTCACAGCTACTGCAAAACCTCCAAACTGGTCTTCCTTCCCCTCAATTACTCCCCTTAACTCCCGACCCCCAACAATGCACACCTTCAATAGATTGATCTTTCTTAAACACTGTCATGTCAAACTTTTCTCATCTCCAGAACCTTCTAAAGCTCCTCAGCATGAGATCAGGGACTCCTTAACTTAGCATTTAAGGCTCTCTCTAATCTGGCCCCACACTCTCTCTCTCCAGTCTCACAAGATTCTTTTACTGGAGGAAAAATGCTCCGCAAAGCAAGCATTCAATCCCAGCCCGTGCCTTTGTCCAAATCCTCTCCCTGGCCTTGTTAGGATCATAGATTAGGATCCAATGAGATAATATATGTAAAGTATTTTGGCAAACCTCAAAGCACCCATGTAAATGTTGGCTATTATTATTAACATAGATCCAGTGCTGGAAAGGACCCGTAGAGGTCATGTAGTTCAATCCCTTCATTTTACAGATGGGGAAACTGATCTTCAGGGAGATAGTGCCATTTCCCCAAGGTCACTTTGTTATCAGAGAATCACAGCCTTTTAGAATTAGAAGGAACCTCAGTAGCCATCTATCCAACCTGTTCCCCACTAATTCCCCAATTTATGTTTATTCAGCCTCTACTTTAAAAATCGTCAACAAGGGAGAAGTTGCTACCAGGATGGCTTGCTACAATTTTTGATAGTTCTCATGGGTACAAAGTTTTTCCTGTCTCTTTCTAACTTCCATCCACTCTTCTCTGTTCTGTTCTTTGGGACCAAGCAGAACAAAGCTAAACCCTCTTCCCTGAGTATTTGAGAAGGAGCACAAAGTCAAGGATTCCAACCCAGTTGTCTAAGCTTCCAAAGCCAGTGCTATTTCTACTCAGCTCTGGCACCCATGCTTTCATCTAATGGATGTTGCTCTTTTGGGGGGTAGGCGTGCAATCAGGGTTAAGTGACTTGGCCAGAGTCACACAACTAATAAAGTAAGTATCCAAGGCTAGATTCTCTCTAGCTATTATTATGTCCCAGGTACTATGCTTAATAAATATGAATTATAATGCTTTTCTTATGGATTTATTTATTTCATTCATTTATTCATTCTTTTTAAAAATTTGATAGTATTTTATTTTTACAATTATATGTAAAGATAATTTTCAACATTCATTTTGAGTTCCAAATTTTTTTTCTCCCTCCCTCCCTTACCTTCCCTCCTTCCCAAGACAGCAAGCAATCTGATGTTGGTTTTACATGTTCACTCCTTCTTAAAGGTCCAGTTCCAACGTTCTCTTTCCTTTCTTTTCATTCCAGACCTGCTTCCTCACAAACTGCAAAACCTCCAGATTGGATTTCCTTCTCTCAGCTCCCAAGATTCTTGAGGGCAACATTATTTAAGATTTTTGTCCATATTTGGCCTAGCAGAGTACTTAGCATATAGTAGGTGTTAGTGATTAGTCTATCCCAGGGGCTCTGATGATACTTCCCTGGACTACTGCATATTTTGACACTCTCTGGCTAAGTGACCCTGACCTAGTCACTTCACCTATTGGAGATATAGTCTTCTTTTCTCTAAAATGGGCCTAAGAATCTTTGATTTACCTCAGGGGCATGCTATGAGGAATGTATTTATTTTTATAAAACCTTGAAGATCTATGTGAGATGTAAGCAGTATGTACTATTAATAGCATTCAATAGATTGCCATATATTATATTTTTTATTATCTTCATATTTTATATGTTATATGTAATATTTATAGATATAAAGAATATATATAATATTATTCTGTATATTATTATAATATGAATATATATATTATATCTGTGTAGATTGGAAGCTCCTTGAAGTCAGGACTATTTTAATTATATTTTTCTTTCCCTGGCACTTAGTATACCCTTATATATAGTTGGCGCTTGTCAAATGCCTGTCAAATTGAAAGAATTCTCCCCATTTAAGATGTCAATCTCCTGAGGGGGTCGATTTTAGTCTATTCCTTACCTCCTGAGCTTTGACTCAGAACTACATAAGCGAGGAAAGCATAATGGAAAGTCTAAATTTCAAGTATAGGATGTCAAGGTCCTACAATCTTTGTTGGTAGAGGGGGTTGTTCATGGGGATGAAACCTGGGTTCTTGAAGTTTTGGAGTAATAATCACCTGTCTGGAGAGCTTCTCTTAAGGTAGCTAGGTGGGGAAATGAAAAGAAAGTTATAAGTCAGGAAGATCTATACAACAGGGATAAAAATAGCATCTACCTCCCAGAGTCATCACGGGGAGCCAGCAAAATCCTGTTTGAAAGAGGATTTACAAAACTGTAAAGCGCCATAGAAAATGCTAGCTATTATTTTCTCTCCATCACAAGTCCTAGGTCACATAAAAGGTTAAATATACAGTTACATGACCTATCCAAGGTCAAATGGCTAGTGGGTAAAAAAGGGAAGATTTGAACCCAGGTCCTTTTGACCCAAGGCTGTCATATTGCCTCTGTGCTCAATTTCTGCAAGTTTTGGGGGGTGAATGAGATATCACAAATATGGAAACTCTGTATACAGATGATTATTATAGAATAACATAGAATTATAGAATATTATAGAATATATAGAATATTATAGAACTCCAAGAACACAAAATTTCATCCCGGTGAGCAATCCCTTCTTCCAACAAAGGTTGCAAAGTCTTGCCATCTTCTACTTGAAATTAGATTGTCTCTTCTTGCTGCCTTTCTCACCCAACATTCCATGTCCTGTCACCGAAATTTTGCCCAGGCTGTTCCCCATGCTTGAAATGCCCTCCCTTCTCATTTCTGTCTCATGACTTCTCTCCTCATACGTGTATATTCTACTGATCCACCAGTCTATTTTTTAGCCTGTACCAAATGGTTTTGATGACTACTGCTTTAGAATAGTTTTAGGTCTGCCTGACTTCTTTCCTGATCTCTCTAGCAACTGGCACTTCTCCCCACTAATATTTTATATATGCTAATGGGATAGAGACTATCCCTATGATTTCATTGATGCGAGGAACTATCTGATAAAGAAATAGGTCTCTACTTTCCCAGATTGTTGCCAGGGGCACTGAGAGGTTATGACTTGCAATAAATGTTTGAGACTGGGTCTTGAACGTTTTCTCATATACATTTTGTCTCCCTGATTGAATGTATATTGGAATTCAAGTCAGAGACTATCACTTTGTCTTTTTATTCCCAGTGCTGAGCACAGTGCCTGGCACTTAATAAATGCTTGTTGAGGCTAATATGGAAATCTGTTTCGCGTGACTTCACATGTATAATGGGCATCATATTACTTGCCTTTTCAATAAGTGGGGAAAGAGCTGGGGGGAGGGAGAGACTTGGGAACTAAAAACTTTAAAACTGAATGTTAAAAATAAATAAAATTAACAAGATAAAAGCCAAAAAAATGCTCATTGATTGATTGATTGACTGACTGACTGACATGGTAGACAGACTACAAGAGGTGTTGTGGTTGAAAAATTCATCTCTTATGTTCAGCTTCATGATGAGTCTCTGGGCTTAGCTAAATTGGTTCTCAGCCAATAGACCCCACAGTCCATCACTGAGCCCCTGCTAGAGATAGATAGATGGATAGATAGATGGATAGATAGATAGATGGATAGATGGATGGATAGATAGATAGATAGATAGATAGATAGATAGATAGATAGATAGATAGATAGATAGATAGATGATAGATAGAGAGAGATGGATAGATAGATAGACAGACGGACGGACGGACAGATAGATAGATGGATGGATAGATGGATAGATAGATAGATAGATAGATGATAGAGAGAGAGAGATGGATAGATAGATAGATAGATAGATAGACAGACAGATGGACAGACGGACGGACAGATGGATAGATAGATGGATAGATAGATAGATAGATAGATAGATAGATAGATAGATAGATAGATGGATGGATGGATAGATAGACAGAAAGACAGACAGACAGATAGATAGATAGATAGATAGATAGATAGATAGATAGATAGATGGATAGATAGACAGACAGATAGATCTTTTCACTGTGTCTGAGGTAAAGGGTAATATTAATTATCAGCATCACCATTATTATTATTATCATTATAATAAATATTTTCAGAGCCCTTTAAGGTTTGCAAAACAAGATAAATGAATGGATAGATAAATAGATAGGTGGACAGGTAGATAGATGAATATTATATATATCTGTTTACACAAAAATAGATACACACACACATACATTATCTCCCCTGATAGAATATAACCTTCTTGAGGGCAGTATTATTATTTTTCCCCCCCTGAGGCTGGGGTTAAGTGACTTGCCCAGGGTCACACAGCTAGGAAGTGTTAAGTGTCTGAGATCCGATTTGAACTCTGGTCCTCCTGAATTCAAGGCTGGTGCTCTATCCACTGCGCCATCTAGCTGCCCCCTTAGGGCAGTATTATTTAGCGGTTTTTGTCCCTATATGATATTATCTAGCAGAGGGCTTAGTATTTAATAAATGCTTGCTGATTGAGTGCTTGATTTAAACCTTTCCAAAATCTAAAATTGCCCTCCATTAGCATGATCTTCCACAGACATGGTCAGCGACATGGCACCATGAGGATATTCGTGGAGGGAATTGTTATAATTGCAGTCCCAGCATGCCTTTCCTCCCTTACTTCTAATTTTTTTCCTCTCTTAGCCTTGTTCTTATATTTTCCTTCTCAGTGCTTAATGCTCAGGCGGCAGTCAGGGAAACGGAGGAGACAAACCCAGGAGGAAGTGGAAATTCTGTGTAATACCATCTTCCGTATCACAAAACGTGTCTTAAGTGCCTGCCCTGGGGATTTGCTAAAGTTTGTTCGGCAGAGGTGGGGCTGAAGGTCAGATTAAATTGGACTAGAAGCCACAGGGGGAAACTTGTATGAAGCTGCTGAAAGACAGTTTCCGGATGGAAGAGAGAGGAGCAGGCGGGGGAGCTGAGGCCTAAAGGATAATGTCGGGACCACTTGGCCGCCAGGCTCGGGGATGCTGATGGGCCAAGAATTCCCGGTGACTTCTGCAGGAACCCGAAAAGAAGCTGTTCCTCTGCTCCCCTTCTCCCCTCCCCAAATAATGAGTTGGTATAAAAATGGAGATTGAATAAAATTGTCGGCAGTTTTCAAATTTCAAAACGGCATTAGTCAAAATATATCACATTTCAATGTGCTGATGTGCCACCCGCTCAAAATCTGATCACTTTTCAGCTGGAATTTATTGAAATATGAATCAGCTCAGGAGAAGCTAAGTAAAGGGGGAAAAAAACAAATGCAGAAAATGAACCAGAACAAGGGCACCCCAAAAGCAGCCCTGAAAAATGCCAGAGGGAGGGAGGGCCTGGGTGGGGGCGTGCTCTGGACAGCATCGGATAGAGCTGACATGAGGTCAGGAAGACCTGCGCTCAGATATGGATTCAGATACTGATTAGCTGTGTATGCCCCATTATAAAGATAATATTAATATCCAATACTATTGTGAGAATCAAATGAGATTTATATTTCTAAAGAGCTCTGGCTATTACTATTATTATCTTCCTTCTGCTACTTAGTATCTATGTCCCTTAATCTTTCCAGGCCTCAGTTTCCCCAACTGTAAAATGACCAAATGACCTCTAAGGTTCCTTCCAACTTGAATTTATTAATTCGTGCTTGATTGCGCTTTCCCAGTGTTCATCCTTGCTTCTTTTTCCTGTGTTGTCCCCATGTTCAGACCCCCTGCACCTCTCTCAATCTCTTGCCTTTTGTTCTTGAAATGGAATTTCCAGTTTGATGAATCCTGTAAAATTTGCTGGCAGTACCAGACAGCCTAGAGTTTTAACAAACATGATTCACTCTGTATCTATTAAGGTGGAGTAGCTTGGTTGTACATGAGATAGAGCACTGGCCCCGGAATCAGGAGGCCCAGAGGTCAAATTTGGCTTCAGGCATTTGATACTTCCTAGCTGTGTGACCTTGAGCAAGTCATTTAACCCCAAATGCCTCAAAAAATCTATTGAGGGTCTACTGTGTGCAAAGCTCTGGGCTGGGGCTTCCAGGGCCTGCAAAGCTGAATAAGGAGAAAAGATAGTACACAAGTAATTTTAAGACAAGGTGAATTGTGAAAAGTGTATAAGAAGGATATAAATTAAATCTGGGGACAGCTAAGTGGTGCAGTGGATAGAGCACCAGTCCTGAAGTCAGGAGGACCTGAGTTCTAATCCGGCTTCAGACACTTAACACTTCCTAGATGTGTGACCCTGGGCAAGTAACTTAACCCCAATTGCTTTAGCAAAAAAAAAAATAATAATAACAAACAGCTAAGTCTGTAAGAGGTTAAAGAATGAGCTCTTTTTTGACTAAGGTTATCAAGCTAGGTTTAGAGTTAGGAATCTTAATAGAAATCTCCTAGTCTAGCTCTTTGATTTTATAGAAGAGGAACTGAAAGGACAAGTGACCTTCCTGAAAACACACAGGAGTGAGCAGCAGGTTGGGGATTTGAACTCAGGACCCCTGATTCTTATTCTAGTGTTCTTGCCACTGCATGTCACTGAATCTCCAGAAATAACAGATTAAGGATAGAAATAGGGATATAGAGGAAGGGACCTTAGAGGCCTTCTGGTCCTATCCTCTCATTTTACAAATGAGGCAACTGAGTCCAGAGAGGTTCCATCAGTATTAAGCAGCAGATGTAGGATTTGAACCTGGGTTCTCTAAATGCCAGTCTAGAACTCAAGGAGCTTACGCTGAATGGGGAGACAACAACATTTAATGAATAGGAAGTAGTGGATTAAGCAGATGTCCCTTGACATCTTGATTGTCCCTTGAGAATAGCTCTGCAAACTGCAGTCCATGAATGTAACGGGATAATCCTTTGCTATAAGATATCACTCATGGCACCATGCCTAGAGAGCTGGACTGAAGAGGGAGGAAGATTAGGCTTGAAGTCCACTCCTGCCACATGCCATTCAGCGGAGCCTCAGTTTCCCCATTTGTAAAAATAATAGGCGTCTCTAGAGTCAGAAAACCTGAGTTCCAAGCATCCCTGATGCTTACTTACTGCCTGTTTGACTTTGACCTTCACTAGTCTCAGTTTCCCCAAATGTAAAAATAATAATAAAAAAATTAATGGGAGCTTAAACTAGATGGTCTCTGAGGCCCTTTCTAGATCTGTGGAGCTATAGACGTTGTCTCTAGAATCAGAAGCCCTGAGTTCCAAGCACCCTTGATGTTTACTTACTGCCTGTTTGACCTTGACCTTCATCAGCCTCAGTTTCCTCATCTGTAAAATGAGGGAATTGGACTATATGGCCTCTGAAGTCCCTTTTAGCTATAATCATACTGCCTCCCCCCTCCCAACCTAAAAAAAATAATAGCCAATGCAAGCCAGAGAGAAGGAGCCAGCAGACAGAAGGTGAACCCGGAAAAGGCCGGGCAGAGGGAGCAGAGCATCACGGATGGGGTGAGCAAGACTGTCAGCAGCAGCAGGGAGGTCACGGCAGCTGAGATGAGAGAGAGGATAATTGACGGACTGAGTCCCAAGAGAGGATGGAGAGGGTGGTACCCAGGTGGAGAGATTAGCCCTGGCGGGGAGGAGAGAGCCACTCCTTCCTCTGAGCCTGAGGGGAGGAGGAGGGGGACAAAGACAGAAACCTCAGCTGGGGATACAGGGAGTTGACAGTTACCCTGCAGAGTGAGAGAGTACGATTTCAAGGAATTTACATCCTAATTGGGGGTGAGGAGGAAGGAGGAGGTAACCCTCAAACTAGAGATGGCAAGTCGCTGTGATAAAATAGAAGCAGTCTGGGGGTACAGTCCGTCCCTCTGTTCCCCTTTCCATCCAACAGGGGAGGGCACTTGGCCGGGAGGTGGCAGTCACAGCAGAATCAGCAGTGCATAGATGCAGAGCTTGAGGTCAGGGAATTCTCAGCCTAGATGTAGATGGCTTGAGAGGTAATTGATGAATAGAACCCAGAGGGTCCGGGTTCAAATTCTGCCTGTGTCACTTAACTCTATAACGTCCATCTAGATAGTCTCTAATCTCTGGTCCAGCTCTCAATCTATTATCCTATATGACCTGGGTTCAAATTCTGCCTCTTGTCCTTACTGTCTGTGTGAGCTTGGAAAACTCATCTGGCTCATCTGGGTCTCAGTTTCCCCGTCTGTAAAATGAAGGGAAGTGGTGGACTCAGTAGTCTCTGAGGTCCCTTCCAGCTCTATGACTGATTCTTGCTTTCATCCTGTTTGATTGTAATTCCTCCTTAACGTAGTTATATTGATTTTTTTTTAATGAAGTGAATTAGAATTAATTTTGTTTGGAGAATTCTGCGCCACCCTCGCAGGAGGTTTGCAGATCCCGACTGAGACCCACGACCGCCGCTCTAGCCCAAAAAAGGCTTCCCCCGTGGGGACCCCCTCTCCTTCTTGCCCTCCCACCTCCTAGTTCTTCTCCCTTTCCGCTTATGCCTCCCTGCTTTCTCTTTCTTGCTCAGGAGCATCTGAGGTCCTGGCTTCTCCCTTTGTTTTTTCCCTAATTGAATCAAAGGCTCCGGAGCCAAACCTCCTCTGTAGGCACAACAAGCTGTGCCAGGCTCCCCAAGATGAGGGAAAGTGTCCCCAAAGCAACAAGGTAAAAGGAGACTAAATCCAATTGTCCAGCCGGGCTGTCATTAACCTGTCTGTGTACTTCTGGGGCCTTCCCATCACTCTCTCTGCTTTGTCAGCAGGGATCGTGGTGCCCCTGCTAGACCAGGCGCCCCATCCGGACAGTATGGGATGGACCCTTGCCCTCCTGGCTCCTATTCATCCCCTAATTTCTCTCAGGGGAGCCCATTTCTCCTAAAGAGACAGTGTGGTATACGAAATAGAATGCCGCATCTGGAATCAGGAAGAACTGGGTTCAAGTCCCATTAGCCATATGACCATGGATAAAACTCTTTTTTATTTTTGAGGAAATCAGGGTGAAGTGACTTGTCCAGGGTCACCCAGCTAGTAAGTATCTGAGTCTGGATTTGAACTCAGTTCCTCCTGGCTTCAAGTGCTCGCCTCTACTACGGGCAATCAACAAGCATTTATGAACCCCTGTGTGCCAGGGACTGTGCTAAGTGCTAGAGAAAGGGCAGAAACTCTTTGCCCTCCATGAGCTTGCAACATAAAGGAGAAAACATACAGGGTCCATAAAAGATATCCAGAGGAAAGTAGAGAAGGTAACCTTAGAGGAAGACTTGGAAAGGAATCATCCTGCCCAGGTCTCAGTTTCCTTATGTTAAAATGAGGGGGTAAGCCTGGTTTCTCCCAGCTCTATAAACAGGTGGCTCGGATCCTGACGGGCGACCCCCAGCTTCGGGACTGACCGGGATGGGAGCCAGGTCCCAGAAGACGTCACCATGGCCTGACCTCCCCCAGCTCACCACAGACCTGGCCACTTGAGGATCCACACTCCCTAGAATCCTGTGAGCAAAAAGCCGACAGATGGGCTGGGAGATTCCCTCCCGCTCCAAGCTCACTCCCCATGGCTCTACCTTCCATCTCTCAGATCAAAGAAGATTTAAAGCTGAGAAAGAAAACAATATCATAATAACTTCACACTTACCGGGGGTGAATTATCCAGGCACAGGCTGAAACAGTCTCTTTAAATGTGCGTGTCTGTGTGTGTGAGAGACGGGGACGGGAAAGGAAGGAGAGGAAAGGGGGGCAGTCATGTTTCCCAGATCTCAGCTCAGGAGGATGCTCTGAAATATTGACGGGTTAACAGATTTGACCTTTGAGCCTTCCCTCATGAGGAACAGGAAGAAGGGGCTTCCATTTTAAGGCAAATATGATACTGCCTCTCGTGCATGTCAAATTTGGGGTGAATCTTGTTGTTTGGGAAGATCACCCAGCCAGGGCCTGACTGAGGCTCTGAGATCCCCGGGGGGCCTGAGCAAGATTTGGGGTGTGTGGGGGAGTAGGACATGGACCCAAAGCCTGGGCAGGGGGTACAGTAATGGAGAAAAGGATAGGGAAGACTGAAAAGAAAGAAAATGATCTAAGGGGGAAGAGGAAGAGTAGGAGGAGGAGGAGGGAAAAAAGAAACAGAGAAGAGGAAGGGGCCTGTTGTTGGCAATTTGTATATCATCTCAGATCTATAGCAAGCAGGGAACCTCATAAGGCAGCAAGTCCAACCCCTGTTTTATTTAGAGAAATTCAATGACTTACCCAAGTTTATTCACAGATTAGGGAGCTGGAAAGGACCACAAAGACTACTGAGTCCAACTATCTAATTTTACAGATGGGGAAACTGAGGCCCAGAGACATTATGTGGCTTAGGATCGTAAGATCCTGGATCCAAGGTTGAAAGAGCCCTCAGAGACTATGGAATCCATTTTATAGATAGGGAAACTGAGGCCCAGAGGGGTAATTATCTTGCCTAAGGCCATTTTAGTATTAGATGGCAGAGCCATGATACTGAGTCCAACCCTTTAATTTTACAAATGGGGAAACTGAGGCCCAGAGACATTAAGTGGCTTAGGATCATAGGATCCCAGATCTAGAGTTGAAAGAACCCTCAGAAATCCATTTTACAGATGGGGAAACTGAGGCCTAGAGAGATAATTACCTTGTCTAAGGTCATTTTAGTAGTAAATGGCAGAGCCTCAATTTGCACGCAGGTTCTTTGACTCTGAATTGCCTTATTTTGGACAGTACCACTGGCCACCTGAAAATAAATACCTCCTTCCCTAGGCTGGAATCTTTGTCAGAGTCCATTGGGAGCATTTGATGAAGGAAAATGGGAGTGGCTTTAGAGTGAGGGGACCTGGGAGCAGACATTATCTCTCACAGCCTCAATTTCCTCAGAAATTGAGGATGTTGAACTAAAAGACTTCTCAGGTCCCTTCCAGGCCTATATCAATGGTTTTATGATCCGAAGTACCAATTGTAGAAATACAACGGAGTGACCCCCCACTTGGCCAAGACCCCAGAGAGATCATGGAAGAAGAGAAAGACATGAAGACATAATAACAGATGTGGCAGTTGTGTTTGTTGGGGCAAAGAACTGGAAACCGAGGGGGTGCCCGTGCACTGAGGAACATTCAGATGATGGGATGTGCATGTGACAGAACACTATTGAGCTGTAAGAAAGGATGAGAGGGATGGAATCAGAGAAACCTGGAAAGATTTGTATAAACTGATACAGAGCGAATGGAGAAGAACCAGGAGCATGGTATGTATTATGAGAATGTCGCAGAGATGCATGATTTTGAAAGACTTCCAAACTTAAGACGAAAGACTGTAATCCCAGGGAACCACTGAGAAAACATGTTGCTCACCTCCTGACAGGCGGGAGATGGATTCAAGACTCAGAATGAAACACACAATTTTGGACCAGCCAATATGGGATTTGGTTCTATTTAATTTTGCATACTTGTTACAAGAGCTTTGTTTTTCTTGTTAAGTGAGGATGGAGGATAGAGAGAATATAATTTGCCAATAGAGATGTAAAAGGAAATAGTGGAAAAGGAAATGAGTAGAATACATGTAGAGGATGTCTCAAAAGTGAAGAGAAGAAAATGGCTGATGAGGTCCTGGTTTATAACTAGGAGAACAGGTAGAGTTGGGCAAAAACCTGTCAACCCTAGACCATTGATAGGATTGAGCATATTAGTGAAAGATGCAGAAGATACCACCCTGGGAATTAGAGGTTCTCCCAAGTTCAGAGAACAGGGGAAAATGAATCAGGAGGTTATAATAGAATAACGCCAAGGGAAAGGGGACCAATATTCTTAACTAATCCCGATTCTACTTTTTTGGCTCCCTCCTTTGAGTTCAGATTCATTCCGACACTTGCTAGCTGTGAGACCCTGGGCAAGTCACTTGACCCTGTTTGCCTCAGTTTCCTCAAAGGTTGTAAAGTAGTAAAGAGTAGTTGTAAAGCTCCAAAGAGATATCTGCATTTAGTAAAGTAGATGTTTAATGAATACTTATTCCCTTCCCTCTCTACCTTTCTTCCTCCATCTCCTTTCCAAAGCTGAAAGGATCACTGTCATCACCCTGCCTTATCCATAGGGACCCACACTGTTCCCACTTCCTTCTCTGGACTACTGGAGGCATGGAAACACCCCTGGCTCCTTCGCTTGATAAATTCACAAGCTATGGAGGCTTAAAAGGATAATTTACTGAGAACTAAGGTAAAGGAGACACAGAAAATCATAGAGTATCGCTTTCTCAATTGGTCTGGATGTTAAATACAGTTACTCTCTTACAAGGTGGATTTGGGCTGGCACAGATTTCAGGCCTGGTGGGTGTAAAAACTGGAGCTGCCAGCAGGGAAGATGTGATCAATCCTGCCTGAGGCGTTCCGTTACCCCATTTGTTCCTATTTTAATTCTGCTCCTCTGTGATCCCACCATCCGCCCTTGGCAGCCAGCAGCCCCAAAGGGTGCTGCCTCCCTCTTTCAGGGTTCTCTTGATCGTTTCCAGACCTCACTAGGCCTGCATGGACCTTCCTGCCTTTCTTGGTAAACCTGAGCCAGAACTGAAGCCTTTATTTATTTATTGAAAAGACTTTTACTAGAAACATAGGGGAAAGAGAGAGAATTCAAACCCACAAAGAAATAAAATAAAGCAAACTTAGAAAGAGTATAGAAGTTCCTTCATACTGATCTCCTTCGGTTCCCACCCTTATGGGAAGGAACTCAGAGCCCACCCTCGCCCTGCTGGCTTACAGAGCATGGGATCTAAGCCTCAAATCCCCCTCACAGGCCCTCAGAACAGCTGTCAGGTCACTCGCTCCTATCCGCTGGCATCTGGCCTGGCCTCCACTCTGATTAGCTTAAAGCCCAACATTCAGGCGTCTGTGGCCCAGCCTAGTTAGTATTCAGCTCCCGCTTGGGTTTTTCAGGGAAAGCCACCGATTTTCATAGGGTCATATGACTTAAGAATTGGAAAGGGTCTCAGTGGTCAAGTCTAACTCTCTCATCTCATAGAGGAAACCCCGGGGAAGTGAAAAGACCTCCCAAGAACACCCAGTGACAGAACAAACCCAGGTCCTCTAAAACCAGATCCAGTCCTCTTTATCATGTTGCCTTTCCATCAATTGTACTTGCCATTAAGCCCTGCCTGAGGTCAGACCTGGCTCCGTGCAGAGGCCCTGGAGTCAGGATCCTGTCTCAGACACTTAGTGGATATACGAACCTGCACAAATCACTTAACTCTTTGTGCCTCAGTTTCCTCATTTATAAAATGACAGACTGGAGCTTTTCAAGATCCCTTGCATTTCTAAAACTCCTGATCTTATTATCTATTTAAGACTTCTGGCCCTGAACAAAATATAATCTTGTTAGCAAGACTCCACCTGAAAGCCTTCCCATGGACAAACGCACTACCCCTGCAACTCTTCCGTCCATTCTGTCCCTTTTAATCAAAGTCATCTCCTCACAAAGAGCCTGTCTCCAACCTCTCTTAATCAAAAGGCATTTAATAGATACTTGTTCTCTTCTCTCTTCCCTCCTTCCTTTCTCTATGGCCAGTTCCTTCCAAGCCCAGTCTGGGGTTAACAGGTCTAGATAAGTGAGCACATACAGAATGGATGAAAGGGGTAGGAAGGAGAAGGGAATAAGCATTTATTAAGCACCTACTATGTGCCAGGCACTGTGCCAAGTGCTTTACAAACGTTATCTCATTTGGTCCAAACAACAATCTTTTAAGATAAGTGCTCTTGTTGTCTCCATTTTTCAATTGAGGAAACTGAGGCAAATAGAAATTAAGTGGCTTGCCCAGGGTTGAGGTAACTTTAGAAGGGAAAGCTCCAAGGCAGGGATGTTTTAACAGCTAGCTGAAGGTGGGGGGAGGGAATATATTCTGGACACACTTAAATTTAATTTGCAATATTAACATTTCTTCCATCACACTCAAGTCAAGAAAGTCAACAAAACAATGATTTGCAGAGTCTGTCTATTTCCAAGGTATAAATGACCAGAATAAAAATTTAACAACCAGCTCTTTTTAGCTAGTTAGAGCTGGCTCTCCTCTACATCTAAGATGGGTCACCTTCCTGCTCTAGCCTTTCTCCTCTCTAAAATAAGGGAGTTAATTATGAATAATTTGTTCTCCAAACACAAAAGTCAAAAGTAAAAAGGAACACTCTCCAGAACTATATTTCTGTTATGGGTATACTTAGAGAAGGCAGGTATAATTTGATATTATTATGATAATAACAAAAAGAAACTAGAGGTGGAAAGGGGCTCATAGTGGAAAAAGGAAAACGGAGGCAAAATAAGGGAAATCTCACATCTCACAAAGAGGCAAAGAAAACCTATTATAATTGAGGAAAAGAAGGGAGGGGGATAATAGATGCTTGTGATTACCCTATGCTAAGGGTTATATAAACTCAAAAGCAAGGTGGTCCCTGCCCTCAAAGAGCTGTATGTTAGTAGGAGGGAAATAATACAAACAAGGCCGGGTGATGATGGGTGAGTGAAGCAGGACAGATGGCAAGGAGATGGGAGGGGTGTCAGATGGCACTGAAACAAACCAGATATACTTGTCTGGGAACCCCCACATGGGTTGATTTACTTATCCATCCATCAGAAGGAAAACTTGACCCTCTCTATAGAGTTGAGGTCAGCTGAGACATGATCACAGGAAGGAGGCGAAGCAGGGTAGATGGCAAGGTCCTGGCTGGAGAGTATAGTCATGAAGCATGAAGGAGATGATCCCTACATTAGGAGCTTTATATGCTAAACTCTTCTTTGCCACTGACTTCTCCCCTCACTTCTGTGACTCTGGGTTTCTTTAATTGATTTTCCTATGACCCGGTCTTGATCCCTTTCAGCTTTGTAGTTTCCCTCCCCTGAACATCCTAAAATACGGTACCTAGAATTGAACACAATATTCCAGGGCTGGTCTCGCCAGGGTGGAAGACAGAAAAACCCATGTCTCCCTAGTCCTGAGCATTATTTCTCTTTCCTGTGACAATCTTCTCCTTGGGGTTTCTTTTTTCCTGAAGAGTTAAGTCTCAGCCCATTCAGTGGTGATTTACAGACTAGCCTCCATGCCTGGAATGCTCTCTCATACTTCACATCTAGGAAGCCTCTAGGAATCCCTCGATCCTTTCAAGGCTCAGAGGAGGGGCCCCTCCTTTCCTCCAGAATTACCTTGTACTTACTTTTTATATATATTTTGTATCTGCTTCTCTGTGGGAATGCTTTCTTCTCCAATAGAATGTGAACTCGTGAGAGTTAGTACTCTTTCATTTCTCTCTTTTGTATTTCCAAAGCCTGGCACAGTACCCAGAACATAGAAAGTGATTAATAAATGTCTTGTGATTGATCGGCTGATTTCTAGCTTCTCAAATTTTATCCCATCATGCCCCTACTCGGGGATATACTCCCTGAAACCAAATTAGACCATGATATATTGATAATAGGGATAGACACGTATTTAATCCACCCCACCCCCACACACATACATATAATAAAGAGAGTGTGTGTATTTTATCATTTGCTTAAAAGAGGGTACCAAATATGGCACCAGAGCTGGAGAAATGGAAACCAAATTGATGCCCGGTTGATAAATTTAGCCACTTTTTAGTCTATGTTGGGGCAGCTAGGTGGTGCAGTAGATAGAGTACCAACCTGCAGTCAGGAAGACTAATTTTCCTCTACTCAAGTCATCTAATTCTTTTTGCCTCAGTTTCTTCATCTGTAAAATAAGATGGAGAAGGAAATGGCCAACCACTCTTTTAAGATTTTCTACCAAGAGAACCCTAAATGGGGTCATAAAGAGTTGAAAGTGACTGAAATGACTAAACAAGTATCCCTTTCCCTTCAGAAGCTGATCACTTTGGGGGATTCCATTCCAGATTCCACCCAGGGTACCAGAAGACTCCCAGGGAGCCTTTTCCCCCAATTTTTCTACCAGTCTTCTCTTTACATTGATCTCCCTCCTGTTTCCACCCTTACAGGAGGAGGGGAACCCAGTTTCTATTCCAATGCTTGGATTCACTCTGCCTTCCCAATAATGAGGGGTCTAGCCTACCCCCCCCCATACATAGCCACTTCCTTATAGTAAGATGGAGAACCACTTACCATTTTCTCAGTCACTGCACCCTCTGGCCTATCATGCATTGCTTTCTGAACTCCTGATAACCCCTTTAAAAAAATTCTCCCCTGAAACTGTACTCTTAGTATCACGAGGCCTTTCCATTAAAACATAAATGCCATAGGAAAAAGAATTGTCTTACTTTTCTTTTTGGAAGCCAGTACCTAGTATATAGTAAAGGCTTATTTATTCGGATACTCTTCTCCACCTTCTCTCATCCTATTTAAAAATTTACGCTGAATAGAATTCATATTTACTTATTTTTGTATGAATTACAGTCACCACCATGACCCCAACTAGAATGTAAACTCCTTGAGGGCAGGACTCTTTAAAAAAATTCCTAACACCTTGCACAACGTCTAATATAGAGACATAAGAGATGTTTATTGGATTGAATGGAGAAAATAGAATAGTTGATATCTCAAGGTTCATCTAGTTCGATAAGTAGAATGCTTAGAACAATTTTGTATTTAGGAACAGGTTTTCATTTTCTCATTTTTATTATCTTTGGCACCTAATATGTGCTTTCTGCATAGTAGGTGCTTTTTTGGATGTACATATACTATTTCAGGATACTCCTCCCTTTCCAACGCCCAATATACATTTATACACACTCTGAAAACTTAAGTTACTACCGCTACCAACTTGGACACCCAGCCAGAAATAGACTCCCCTTGCTGCTCCTGTTTTAAAGTTCCAATTCCCTTTAGGCTCACCCACTAAGTTCCTCTTTCCTGTCTTAGGAACATCTCCAGCCCTCATCTCCTTTGCAGATAACTTGACATGTCTTGAATTCACTGAATGCTCCATCCCACCACTAGCTAAGGTAATCAGCTGGGCCCACTTGCCCAGATTTTCTTTGATGACTCATCATTCAGGTTTTCCCCAGGAAAGGCAGAAGGGAATCTTCCCCAAACCCCCCTAATTACATCCTTCTCTTGCCTGTTGTTTTTAAACAAGCATGAAATTTACATTTGTGTGACTCCCAATAAAAGCAGGAGAAACATTTCTTCCTGGAACAGGACAGAAATTTTTAGAAAGGAACAAGGAGGGAGACAGTCATACCCGAGGCTTAGATCCAGGTGACCTCTTTCTTCAAGATCCAACTCAGATTCGCCAAACCAAAATAAAGTCAAAATGGGTACATAAAGGGTGATATCAAAGAACCAAACCGGATGCCATTTAAATGGTATATCATAAGCATTTAATAAATGTTTGATAATCAGTTGAAAGTGCTCTGAAAAAAAACTTAAAGCATCCTATAAATGGTATCTATTAATATTATTATTATAATCTGATGGGGGGGGGAAGCTAAGTGGTGCAGTGGATAGAGCACCCGAAATCAGAAGAACCTGAGTTCAAATCTGGCCTCAAGACAGTTAACACTTCCTAGTTGTATGACCCTGGGCAAGTCACTTAACCCCAGCTTCAGGAAAAAAAAAGAAAGAAAGAGATATAAAGACACAGAGAGAGAGACAGACAGACAGACAGAGAGATAGAACCACAGAGAGTCAGAAAGATAGTCATAGACAGAGAGACAGAAAGAGAGAGACAGAGATAGAGAGAGAGAGAATCTAATGGAGGAAGTGACGGAATATTATTGTTCTATAAAAATTGATGAATAAATTTATTTAGAAAGGCCTGGAAAGATTTACATGACTGATGCAGAACTAGGAATACTTTGTACACAGTAGCAGCAAGAACGTATGATAAGCAACTATGAAAGACTTAGTTGTTCTCAGTGGTTCAATGATCCAAGGCAGTCCCAATAAACTTTGGATAAAAAACGCCATCTGCATCCAGAAAAAGAACTAAGGAGACTGAATGTAAATCAACACATGCTATGTTCCCTTCTTTTTTCAGTTTTTTTCCTTTCCCATAGTTTTTCCCTTTTGTTCTGATTTTTCTCTCCCAGCATGGTTCACAAGAAATGTGTATTTTTTAATTAAATTAAATTAATAAACTAGTGGGGGAATTATGCAAAGGGATAGGATACAAGGTAATAATAACAATAATAATTAATATTTAGTGTCTGCCATGTGCTACACTATGTTAAGCACTTTATAAATTTGATCTCATTTGATCCTCTCAATAATTTTGGGAGGTAGATGATATTATTAACCCTTTCCCCCCATTTTAGAGATGAGGAACATGAGGCAAATAGAAGTTAAATGACTTGCCCAGGATCACACAGCTGGCAAGTATTTGAGGTTGGATTTGAACACATGTTTTCCAGACTCCAAACCAAGCACTGTATCTATCCAACTGCCCCCATACCGTGTGATGAGAGTAAAGGAGAGATCCAGACAAAAGACTTTGAGAAATCTGAAGAGCACAGGTGATTTTTTTAGCCAGTCAGTTGATCAGGAATCATTCAATCATCGAGCACTGGCTAAGCAGCTAAAATGTACCATGAACATGGCATCCTAACCAAGCTGGCTTTAAAAGACAGAGAAGGATTCTAACAGGAAGCTAGGTGGGGGAAGGGAGCACGTCCCAAATGTGGGGGATGGCCTGAGTGAAGACATGAAGGCAGAAAGCTCTGACAAGATTGGGGGAGAGCCAGGAGGCCAGCTTGGCTGGAATGTCAAGTGTCTGGGGAGGAAGGAGGGAGCGGGAGGGAGCAGAGTGAAATGAAGCTGAAAAGGAAGTCAGGAGCCCTAATGGAGGGCCCTAAATGCCAAACTGCTGACTTAACATGTTATTTCATAGATAGCGAGAAACTGAAGGTGTCTGAACAGGGGGATGACACGGTTAACTCTGTGCATTAGGAAGATTATTTTTGCCATTGTTCAAAGAATGCACTGGAGAGGAGAGAGCCCAAGAGGGAGGTTATTACATCCCAGCCCTGACAAGAAGAGCTCAGGACCCGGACTAAGAGAAGACCCCATGTGGATGGAGAAACAGGAACCAATGAAAAAGATGCTGGGGATGCAGGGACAGGAAGCATTGGCGACTGCTTGGATGTGCCAGGTACAGGAGAGGTAAAAATCAGAGAGGCCTCTGGGTTTTAGGCCCGGGTGGACGGGATGATGGGAGCGGCATTAGAAACAAGGAGGGATTTTGAGGGAAGGTGACCAGTTCGGTTTGGGAAGTGCTGGGTTCAAGGTGCCCATGGGACATCCAAAGGGAAGTATTCTGCAGGCAGTTGGAGTTGCTGAATTGGAACTTGGGAAGGGGTCTGGGCTACAGATAAGATTTGGGAATTGCCTGAAGAGAGGTGGTGATGATAGTGGCAATTCTAACATTTCTGTAGTGCTTATTAAATAAATGCTAAGCCCTTTACAATTATCATCCCATTTTATCCCCAAATCATCCCCATTTTACGGTTGAAGAAACTGAGGCAAGCAGAGTGAAGTGACATGTCTAGGGTCATTCAGCTAATAAGTATCTGAGGTTGGACTTGAACTCTTCTTCCTTACTCCAGGCCCAGTACTCTGATTTCTAAAGAAGAAAGTATAAGAGAGGGAAGAGGACAGAGTCATGAGGGATGCCCACAGAGAGAGACTGGGAATATAGATGATAAGTACTGGCCATAAAGTGAGAGGACAAATCTCACTTTTGTCCCTCATTATCTATGTGGTATCCAATAAGTTATTGGATCTCTCTGGGTCTCAGTTTCCATAACTACAAAACACGGGGTCAGAGTTCCCTTTCAGCTCTCAGTCTATGATGTTATTAAGGAAAGGAAAATGAAAAGGAATATTGAACAAGTAGGTGGGAAACAAGAAGTGTCACAAAAACCCAGGGAGGAAAGAGCATCTGGGAGATGGGGGATGAGGCTGCGTTGACGGTGGCCAAGCTTGGCCAATGTTATCTGGTGTGACTCATCCTCCCTCCCTCCCCCCCCCCCCCCCGCCTCTCAGCAGTCATTCCAACCCCTAATAGTTCTGTAATCCAACTCATATATGACAGAGAATAATTCCATTTTTCAACAATAACAATTCCAACCAACAAGAAGAGAAAGCATCAATTCGTTAGAGAAAATGGATTGTGTAGTTGCTATGAGAGACAGGGCCAAGGACAGATCTCGTAGTCAAGGGCAGGATGGTCAGAACTCTGCATTTGTCCAGCACCCAGGACAATGCCTGCTTATGCTTGTTCAGGAATCCCAACTCCTCGACAGTAGCAACTGTTTCAGTCTTTGTTTTCTTTTGATGGGGTTTGCCGAATAATAGGTACTGGATAAGGTTTATTGACTGATTGATTGTTTAAATAGTTTCAATCAGGTCGAACTGGTTCTGAACAGGAGAGATGATGAACCATTGAAATAGAAAAGATGCCTCATTCACTCAATCTGGGAAATAAAGCTTTATTTAGGACTAGGAGCTGGCATATCAATCAATCCAGAAACATGCACTTATTATTACTGCTATGTAGTAAGCATGAAGATGCAAAGAGAAAAATGAGACAGTCCCTGCCATCAGGGAGCTTATGTACTATGTGGAAGAAAGGACAGAGGATACAAGTAAAAACAGTGTAATTTCAGGGGTGTCAGAAAAGGAGGTTCATTTAGACGATGGTGTTTGGTCCGAGCCACCATGCAGGCTAAGAAGCAGAGCTTGAAGGAGTCCGTGGGGATGAGTGATGGAATATAGTGGGTGAGGAATTCAAGGCCATAAATAATCATTTCTTTCTTTGAGCCAGAGTGGTGGAGAACTGGGAATAAGAAGGACTCACCTGAGGCAGAGGAGGAGAGGAATGAATAGGAAGAAGATAAGACTGGGAACCAATGAAAAAGAAACTGGATGCAGGGGTAGGAAGCATTGGCGACTGATTGGATGTGTCAAGTAAAGGAGAGGTAAAAATCCAAGAGGCCTCTGGGTGTTAGGCCTGGGTGGACTGGATGATGGGAGCAGCATTAGAAACAAGGGGATGATCAGTTCCGTTTGGGATGTGCTGGGACATCCAAAGGGAAATATTCAGCAGAGAGTTGGAGTTGCTGAATTGGAGTTTGGGAAGGGGTCTGGGTAAGATAAGATCTGGGAATTACCCGAGGAGCTCTCTATGGTGCTGAAGAGGTAGGAACTGCCCCTAGATAAAATACCCTTACTCCTTCCAATTTGGGAACAAGAAAGGTAGAGAAGCATGCACTGTCAGTGTCCTTTAAATTTCCCATTCTAGGCCAGAGCACCAGCTGCCCCACCCCTAGTTACTGTTCTGCAGTTATGAATAGCTGGTATAATTACATATTTTGTTGTTCAGTTGTTTTTCAATAACGTCTGATTCTTTGTGACCTTGTTTAGGGTTTTCTTGGCAAAGATACTGCAGTGCTTTGCCATTTACCTCTCAAACTCATTTTACAGCTGAGGAAACTGAGGCAAACAGGATTAAATGGCTTGTCCAGGGTCACCCAGATAGTAAGTGTCTAAGGCCAGATTTGAAATCAGGTCTTCCTGATTCCAGGTCTGGCACTCTATTCATTGTGTCACCTGGTTGCCCTACATATTATAATATTTAGGGGCCTAGACAATACCTCTTATTCATCATTTTAAGTTTTCAGAGCTCTATCTTAGAAACAACGTTATATGGTAGGTTATATAAGAATCATCATTCCCACTTTACAGATGAGAGAAGTAAGGTCCAAATGACTTGATCATGGCCAGAAAGTGTCTGATTCAGGACCCAAGACTGGATTTTCGGTGAACCCAGAACACAGATCAATTCTGTGAATCGATGCTGTGATCCATCGATCTTTTCTGTTATTTTGGTGATCTATACAATTTCCTCATAACTGCTCCCCTCTTCCCCCCATGTGGGTTGGTTAGGCACCTACATCCTAATGTATATCCTGTGACTAGAAGGAATCCCCTGGAAGAGAAAAGTGGTGTGGTATGTTTCCTGAGACAATAATGATATCTATTATTAATATAGCAATTTAAATCCTTTCATCTGGTTCTCACAACAGTCTATGTGGTAGATATTATTATCCCCATTTTATAGAGAAGGAAACTGAGGGCTTAAGTGACTTGCCCAGAGTCAGAGAGCTCATAAGGGTCTGAAATTGGATCTGAATCAGGGTCTTCAATCTTATGAAGGATGATCTTCTGAAGTCTTAGATGGTGACAGAATTAATTAATCAAAGTTGAGAATAAAATAGGAGGGGGTGACAACTGGGTAGAGAGCCATATCCCATTCCCTCTGTGTGCTGGGCAGAGCTCACTGCTCTTAATGGATTTAGTGCTAGAAAGAACCTTATAGGCCAACTTGTCCAATTCCTTCATTTTTACACATAAACCCTAAATCTTAGCAATGAAGTGATTTATCCAAGGCCATATAGACATTAAGTGGTAGAATTAAGATTTGAACCCAGTTCTATAACCAATGCTTTTTCCACCACACTGTGCTGCTTCCCAAGTCACCATCTAGTTTCTACCAATGATGCTTGTTATGGCCAAAGAACCACTAATTACTTAGAGAATCCTGTTTTTTTCAAGACTCAAGGACTACTCACCACACGATGCACTGTGTATACTTTGTATTTGTCTAGATATGGATAGTTGCTTCAGCAGTACTTCACTAATTTTTGTTTTTATCTCGTTAGGACACTTTGTTGTTGTTCTTGTATCCCTGACACTGTGATCCCATTTGGGATTTTCTTGGCAAAGAACCATTTCCTTCTCCAGCGTATTTTAGAGATGAAGAACTTAGTCAAACTAGGTTAAGTGACTTGCCCAGGGTCACATAGCTAGTATGTGTCTAAGGCCAAATTTGAACTCAGGCATGGTACTCTACTCCCTGTGCCCCCTAGCTGCCCCATTAGGGACACCTACTGAGCACTAACTAGATACTTGCTAGATCTATTGACTGCCAAAGTCAGGCAAGACTGCTGGTCTTAGTTCCAATGGTCTTGTGATCAAAAGAGCCATCCACACCCAGAGAGAGGACTGTGGGAACTGAGTGTGGTTCACAACATAGCATTCTCACTCTTTTTGTTGTTTTTGCTTGCATTTTATATTCTTGATCATTTTCTTTCCTGGTTTGATTTGATTTTTCTTGTATAGCAAAATAATGGTATAAATATGTATGCATATATTGCATTTAACATATACCATGTTTAACATATATTAGACTATGTGTCATTTAGGGGAAGGGGATGGGAGAAGGAGGGGGAACTGGAGGACAAGGTTTTGCAAGGGCTAATGATGCAGAATTATCTATGCATATGTTTTGAAAAATAAAAACCTTTAGGCTTTAGGAGTCTTCCTTCAACTCTAAGGAATACTGAGCAGAATGTGAACTCTCTAAAGAACAGGGGCTATTTCCAGGTCTAGAGTCTTTGTATCCCCGAAAGCCTTGCCTGTAGCATCCGTGACCCCAGACAAAATCCTTAACCAGTTAGGACCCTGGACAATTCTCTAATGCCATAAATTGCAACCAAGTTGAATTAGTCAAATCAATCAGCTTGTCAACAAGCACTTATTAAGCACCTACCATGTGCCAGAAACATAGAAAGGCAAAAACAGTCCTTGCTCTCAAGGAGCTCATATGTCACTGGAGGAAGACAACATGCCTACAACTATGTACAAACAAATTATAGAAAGGATAAATTAGAGATAATCACAGAGGGAAGGAACAACCATTAAGGGGGAGGAATAAAAGGAGTTTTCTTCCCGAGGATTCCCCACAGAGATAAAATCATAGGTCTGGGCATTTTTCTAAATGGGAAAAAATGTTTGTTGAATTGAATTGAGACTGCTGATCTAACCTTCATTAAACATTGTTTGGTCATGTTTCTTTCCTGCTCCAAACTCTTTAATATTTCTTTATTTCCATGGCAATAGGAAATTACCATGATACAGTACTTGATTAGGTAAACAGCAAGTCCAGATTCTTCCATTATGAATAATGAGGTTGTCTAACCTTATTTCCTGCCACTTTTCTACTTGTTGCCCTTGCCAGGAGGTCCCTCTTTCTCTGTTCTCTTTCAATTCCCAGCTCAGACTTCATAAAGCTTGCACTGACCAATCCATCTTCTGGGAGCCCCTAGAGACTGTCTACATCACTAACTAAATCCAGTGGTTCCACTGATGGGGAGTTTTAAATTTAAATTTTCAACAAGCTTCCTTAGGACAGGGATCACAGCTTCTATTTCTTCTTGTCAGCAGATCCAAGCCCAGGACATCGCAGAATTGCATTTGGAAGGAATTTCAAGGAATACAGATCAACTTGGGCCTCAATAATCAATCAATCAACCAATCAATATTAAACTCTGACATGTGCCAGGCATTAAAGATATATAGATTAAAAACAAACAGCTCCTGCTTTCATTCAACTTACATTCTACTGAGGGAGTCAATACGTAACTAGTAATCTTGGTTGGAAAAGGAATTAGTAGCTGGGGGATGAACCGGGAAAGGCTCCCCCGCTATGGCATCCCAAAGAACAGTTGTCTGGCCTCTGCTCAGAGAGTTTGAATTATGGTGAATCTCCCACCTCCTCAGGCAGTCCATTCTACTTTGGAATTGCACTAACAATTAGGGAATTTTCCTAATACTGAGCAGAGACGGGCCTCTTTCTGTCTATTATTCCTTATTCTGCCTGCTGAGACCAAGCACAAGGAAGCCGGTCTGTGTTTCATAAGATGGTCCTTCATACTCCTGAAGGGAACCATCGTCTTCCCCTGCCACGTCTTCACCTCTTCTTGTTAAATGACTTCAGGTCCACGGCCTCCTACCCATCTTCTTAACATCCTGGTTCACCTTCCTTGGGGAACACTCCAGTAAGTTAGTCTTTCCTGAAGTTTGGCACTCGAGATGGAACACAACACTCCAGATATAGTCTGGAGCACCACAAAATAGGAGGCCATTACTTCCCTAGTTCTGAACATAATGTCTCTCTTAATGTACCCTAATATGCCATAAGCTTTTTCGGCTGCCTGGTCACATTATTGAGATCTAATGAACTTGCAATCGACTATAACCTCCGTATCATTTTGACAAAATTCATTTAAATTCAGTAAACACTTATTATGTTCCTATTCCGTGCTCAGGATTGGGGGCATGAAGACAAAACTGCAGCAAGAGAATACGCAAATGCACCCGTAGTATTTTATATTAAATTATATGTGAAATAATGTACAACAACTTCAAGAGGGAGAAAAAATTAAAAATGGAGAAGGATCAAGAAAGAACTCCCATAGAAGGAGGCACTTGATCTGGAGTCTTGAAGAAAACTAACTAAGCATTCTCCAAAGTGGCAATAAGAAGGGATTGCCTTACAGAGAAGGGAAACCACATGAACAAAGGCAGGAAGACAGCAAGTAGAACATTTTATAGGCAAATCAATTTGATGAGAACAAAGGGATCTAGTTCACCTGGGCCTGGCACATTGTAGGGACTTAATAAGTGCTTATTGATTGATTGATTGATCTCTAAAGCCTGTGATAAATAGTAGAGTGGAGCGAAGACTTCCAACTTCGATCTCCCAGGACACAAATTGCTGGCTAGCCAATCTTCCTACATTTTGTATTTATGCAGTTTATGTTTTGAACCCAAGTAAATGGCTTTACAAATGAAATCCAGCCAAATGTTCTTGTTCATTGTGAGCTTTTTTGTATTCCGACTCTCTTGCCCGACAGTGTTGATATCCCTCATAGCTCTGGGTCATCTAAAAAATTGAAAAGACTTCATGCAGATCCCTAATAAAAAGGTTGATTGGTCTACAGTTGAGGACAGATCCCAGAATACTCCACTAGAGACAATCCTCCAGATTGATATTGAGCCATCTTTATGCCCAGGCCTTCAACCAGTTCCACATCCCCCTAACTAATCCATTTCTCCCATTTTGCCCATAATGGTAATAGCAACAGACTTTGTCAAATCTCTTTCTTAGGATATACTATGTTTTTAATCATTCCCCTATATATTGTCTTAATGCTTTCAGTATAGACAATAGACCAAAAAAGAAAAATATGTTTTAAAGTGAACCCAATCTTATTTTTAACAAAGTCTAATAACTCTTGTCAAAAAAAAATTAGTCTTTCTGGCATAATAAAACCCATGCTGTTTCTCAGGGTTACTGTTTCTAAATATTCTTTTGAGTATTTAGTTCTCTTTAAAAACATTTTCTAGGGGCAGCTAGGTGGTGCACTGGATAGCACATTAGCCCAGGAGTCAGGAAAATCTGAGTTTGAATTTGATTCTCAGCCACTTGATACTTACTAGCTACATGACCCTGGACAAGTCACTTAACCCCAATTGGCCCGAAAAACAAAGAAACAAAAACACTTTCTAGATAGTTCAATGATAGAAAGGCAGGTCCCATGTACACTCATATTAAGAGCAGCATTTTTTTTGAAACAACAAAGAATGATAATCAATCCACATTTATTGGGAATGGCTAAACAAATTGTGGTACATGAGCATAATGGAACATTATTGCAAATATGATGAGTGCAGAGAAGCAAGGAAAAAACTTAGATGAACTGATACAAAGAGAAGCAGAGCCAAGAAAATGAGATATATAATGGCTACAGCAATGGAAATGGAAAGAATAACAACAAAATAATAAAAATGAGATACTGCAAAATTTCACTGTCTAAGTTTTGTCCCAGAGAAGAGATATGAGAAGGCCCTGTAACGTGCTGTTGTCTCCAGAAGCTGCTGATCGCTCTCTGGGAGGGAGATCTGCTGTGTTAACTCAAATTTCTCAGACAGATTCTTCTTCCTGTAGAGAGCCCTTGTCTCCAGACAGTTGCTGCCAACTCTGGTCCAGAGTAGTGACTTCCCTCTTTTATCTGCCAGAGAATGGGCATGGGATAATGCGAGGGCTTCTGGGAAAAATTACTTCAACCAATGAACTTGCTCCTCTTAAGCATGCAAGCTCTTCCCCAGGAATTCACAGGTAAAAGTCCCCTTAAAGGCCAGAACTAGAGAATTGTCAAGTACCGACTTAGCACTTAGTGAGAACCTAATATCTCATTATCTCATTAGCATTTAGTAGAAGTGGGGGACTGAGGATATGGAATACTGCATATAATTTCAGTTTTTTCAATGTTTTGACTTTTCCTATGAAATTTTTTATTATAAGGGATGATTCTCTGGGACGAGTGAGGGATAGTGTAGGAAACATAGGTGATATAAAACAAATTATATCACTATAAATTTAAAAAAATATATTTCCTCAAATTTTTTCAAGAATTGAAGCCAAATTCATCAACCTTTAGCTTGAAGTCTTCGCCCTCTTCCAGTTCTTTTGAAAATCAGGGCAATGCTGCCTGTTTTCAGTCATTTGGGGTTTCTTCTCTAAGACCTTTCTTTTATCCATGGTATTTCAAAGGTCATGAGACCCCCTCAGCAATCAATTCTGTCAGTTCTCTCAGTATTTGAAGTAAACTAGCCAGCCTTGGTAACTTGAACTCATTGAAGGGATTTTGCTGATGTCAGCTCACAGGACCATAGATTTAGCTCTGGAAAGGTCCCTAGGGGTACTAGAATCCAGCTTCTCTTTTTACAGAGAGGATCCAGAGAAACTAAGTGACTTGGTTGTGGTTAAACAGTGAGTATCAAAGGCAGTATAGGAATCCAGGTTTTCCTGACTGCTCATCCAGCACGTTATCAACTCGACCATTCTTTTTCCCCTTATCTTGGTCTTCAACTCCCCGTTAACCAATTCTGCTCAGTATTTATAGCCTGACAACCTCCTCTTTGATAAAGAAAACAGAAGCAAAATTAATATTAAATAGCTGGATCTTCTCTCTGCTATCTTTTCCCATTGTCCTATCTACACTGAATATATTGGTCCTATTCTTTCTTTGCTCTTCCTCTTACCCCCAAATAACAAAGCCCTTTTGGTCCTCCCATGAGCAAATAGCAGTCTCAGCTTCTTCGCTCCATAGACCTGCACAGGGGACAGCCTGGGCCTTCCTGACACACCTGGCCCATGCTCCATGTATATGATGCACACACCTCCTACCTCTTTATTATATCTACTCCTAGAAGTCATCTGCCCTCCTGTGAAGTTCTACCATTCTCTTCCTATGGACAGTTCCTCATTGTAAACTGTGAAAATGCTATCTTAAAATTAGCTATTATTATTAGTAGTAGTAGTAGACATGCGAACCATTTGTGTTTGTGTTTTTGACCGTCTCCTCCTTCTTGATCCAATTTCTCTTTAAAATTTTAGTCCATTCTCTTTTCAATGGTGAAGCGATTCAGGCCAATTCCAGTTGACTTGTGATGGAGAGAACCAACTGCATCCAGAGGGAGGACTGTGGGGATTGAATGTGGATCACAACATGATGTTTTCACCTTTTCTATTGTTATTTACTTGCTTTTCCCCCTCATTTTCCCCCTTTTTAATCTGTTTTTTTTTTTTTTTTTTTTTTTTTTTTTTTTTTTTTTTTTTTTTTTTAGCATGATAATGTGAAAATGTGTATAGGAGAATTACCCATGTTCAATGTATATTGGATTGCTTGCTATCTTGGGGAGGGGTGGGGTAAGGAAAGGGAAAGAGGTTGCACAGTATTTTGTAAGGGTGAATGTTAAAAAAAAACTATCTTTGCATATATTTTGAAAATTAAAAGCTACTATTTTTTAAAGCAAAAACAAAAGAAACCAAAAAAAAAAAATTAGGCCACTTATTCTTCCCCCTCTGAGATTGCTTTATTTTCCAACTACCCTGTTGTATAATGGCTTCTACAGGGGTTGTTTTTGCTTTTTCTTTCTTTTGTGTGTGGAGGCAACTGGGGTTAAATGACTTGTCTAAGGTCACACAGCTAGTAAGTGTCTGAGGCTGGATTTGAACTCAACTTCTCACTGCAGGGCCAGTGTGCCACTTATCTTGCTTTTTCTTTGCATTCCCAGTGCTTGGTTCAGTGTCTGGCATAGAATAAGTACTTACACTTGCTGATGGATGGAACTCTTTAAAATGCACTCTCCCAAAATCGAGGGTTTGCCCCAGACTTTGCCAGGCGGTTCCTCCTCCTTATCTATTATTACAGACTCTATGGAGTGTTTATTTCCTCCCAAGGTTGCTATCATTTTTACTTTAGCAGTTGATTCTTATTTATTGGTCAGAGTCAGGTCCAGGTTAGAGGTTTTCTTTGCTGGTTTTTCCACCTTTTAAAGAATGAAATTGTCATCAAGGAGAGTGGAACATTTGTCAGTCACTCAATGACTACGTGTTGATTGATCGATAAATTTCTCTCTCTGCATATTTACCGTGCTGCCATCCTCTTGGTACTGAGACTCACAGATTAAAATATGGAACGAGGCCCAAGAATCTGTCCCTGGTCCAGATGGACAACTGCGTGGAAGAGGACAACTGCTGCTGGACAACAGTGTGGAAGAGGACAAATTGGGAGGCTCATCCTTTTGTGGGTGGAAAGAGATTCAGTTTGTTTTGATAAGCCACTACTAGGAGGCGTCCCCTTGTTTGTCAAGCCCACCAGAGATAGTTTGGCCTCTTCTATTTTCTTTGGCCTGATCCTTAAGAAGGACCAAGTTTTAGGATAATTGCTATTGGCCGCTTTCCCAATGGAAGATTGGAACAAACAAAACCACAAGAGAATATACAGCCGTGGCTTTCCTGTCAGGTCCGGCTGAAGCAAATAGTCTTTGAAAGGAGTATGGTACACATGCTAATGAATAGACTCCCTACAGTGCCTTCATCTGAGGCAAGTTTCTCAGGCTAAAGGCCCATTTATCCATCAGTCAGGGAAGCAGAGGACTTTTCAATGGAATCGGCCCAAAGGTGGAAAGGGAGGTAGTATGGAGCACTAGCTCTGGAGTCAGAGGGTGGGAGTTTGAATCTTGCCTCATATTAATTTTTTTTAACTAAAGTTTGTTATTTTTAAAAGACATGCATGTCTAAGTTTTTTAAAAATTATTATAGCTTTTTTATTTACCAGATATATGCATGGGTAATTTTTCAGCATTGACAATTGCAAAACCTTTTGTTCCAAATTTTCCCTCCTTCCCCTCACCCATTCCCCTAGATGGCAAGTCATCCAATATATGTTAAACAAGTGCAATTCTTCTATATATATTTCCACAATTATTGTGCTGCACAAGAAAAATCAGATCAAAAAGGGGAAAAATGAGAAAGAAAACAAAATGCAAGTTAACGACAGAAAGAGTGAAAATGCTGGGTTGTGATCCACACTCAATTTCCTCAGTCCTCTCTCTGAATGCAGATGGCTCTCTTCATCACAAGACCATTGGAACTGGTCTGAATCATCTCAATGCTGAAAAGAGCCACATCCATCAGAATAGATCATCTTGTTATTGCCATGTGCAATGATTTCCTGGTTCTGTTCACTTCATTTAGCATCAGTTCATATAAGTCCTCCAAGACCTTCTCAAAATCATCCTTCTGATCATTTCTTATAGAACAATCATATTCCATAACATACATATATCATAACTTATCCATTCCCCAACTGATGGGCATCCACTCACTTTCTAGTCCCTTGCCACTACAAAATAGGCTACCACAAACACTTTTGCTCATGTGGATCCCTTTCCCTCTTTTATTATCTCTTTGGAATATAAGCCCAATAGAAACACTGTACAGTTTGGTAGCCCTTTGGGCATAATTCCAAATTGCTCTCCGGAATGGCTGAATCAGTTCACAACTCCACTAACAATGTATCAGTGTCCCAGTTTTCTTATATCTCCTCCAACATTCATCCTTATCTTTTCCTGCCATCTAGCCAATCTGAGAGGTGTGTAGTGGTACCCCAGAGTTGTTTTAATTTGTATTTTTTTTTATCAATAGTGATTTAAAGCACCTTTTCATATGACTAGAAGTGGTTTCAGTTTCTTCATCTGAAAATTGTCTGTTCATGTCTTTTGACCATTTATCAATTGAAAAATCTGCCTCATATTTATTACTAGTGTGGCCTTAGGCAAGTGCATCATTTCAGAGCATCAATTTCCTCATTTATCAAATGAATGCATTGGACTAGCTGGACTTTGGGATCCTTTCCAGGTCTAGACCATGATTTTATGAAAGTCCTTCCCCACTGTGGCCATTTTTGCTGGCCTCTTAATTCCTAATCATTCCATGTTTAGATTTCTAAGTGATTTCCTTGGCAATGGGGAAAGAGTGGAGGAAAGGGGAAGATAATGCCAAAGCAGAATTAATTTCTCACCACCATTCTTCCAAGAAGGTCATACTGTCAGAGGTCCAGAGTTTATTCCTCCAGCTTCTCACTAATTTTTTTTGCAAGGCAGTGACTTGTCCAAGGTCACACAGCTTGTAAGTGTTAAGTGTCTGAGGACAGATTTGAACTCAGGTGTCCTCCTGACTCCAAGGAAGGTGCCCTATTCACTGTGTCATCTCACCACCCCCTCCAACTTCTCTAAACAGACCAAGACTTTTTGTCATATCTCTCTCCTCAGAATTCCTAATGACACATCCCTTAGATTAGACCTGATAATTCTAAGCTCAAGGACCAAAATGTTGAAACAGAAATGTTTAAAAGTGAATGGGGCTTCCTGAAAGAGGAATTCTAGATTCTGAGTTATAAAAACCTTAAAGTCTCTTTTCACATTTTACAGGTGAGAAAACTGAAGCCACAGAGAAGAAAGGACTTGGACAAGATCCCATAGGTAATAAGTAACAGGGCCAGAATTTGACCTATGACCCTCTGATTTCCATCAGAACTCTTTTCATTTGGCCATATATTGGGTATATTCTCTACTAATCATTTTTTTGTTTCAGCCTCAGTCCAAAGATCACGGATCTTGGGAAAACAGAAGTGGGGGGAAGAAGGGGTACCTTTCCACCGGAGACCTGACTACTTTGCAATTAATCCAGAGCTGAAGCCCAGAATATAAACTCTGTCCCAAAGAGGAACTTAAGTCTTCTTCCCTCAGCCCTCTAATGACCCTCACCCATCTGCCCATCCACAAGTGTTTCTCTAGCACCTTTAGGTTGCTTGATTGAGTAGAGCACAGGCCTTGGAGTCAGGAAGATGAGTCCTTCCTGGAGAACGAAGTGGCTGTTTGATACTGGATGAGCCACTGAAAGCTCTCCCACACAACTCCTGAGGACTACCCGTTGTGGAAAAAGCAAGTCTGTTCTAGTGGAGTTTCTCACCGGGTGCTCCCTACTTTGATAAGATTACAGATCTACAGATCTTGTGACAGGTATTATGGGATATATGGACAACCCCCCCCCTCCCCATACAACCCAGTTCCTACCCTCAAGGGGCTTAGAGTCCATCAGGGGAAATCTTATGTGAGATTGTAAGTAGATACATATTATAGACAAAGCATATATCCAGTAATTTCTTGGGAAGGCACTAATTAATTGCTGGCAGGATTGGGAAAGGCTGCACAGAGGGGGGTGGCTTCTTGCAGACGTTTAGGAAAAGGAGACAAAAGAAAAGAGGCAGAGCAGGAAGGGAAATTTGGGCAGCTTGCTTTCAAGAGGAGGGATTAAATGGTGAATCCTCCGGGATTGCAGGGGCTGGAACAAGGGATGGATGGGGAGAGGTCAAGGGCTGGGGTCGGAAGCGGCTTTCTTTTACATCTCCGGCCATTGCTTACGTGCAGAGCAGGTTCTTAGTAAATGCTCGTGGACACCCCGCTCCCCCGCTCCCAAACTGAGTGAGATTGGAGCAGGGGCTGGGAAAAGGGAAGGGGGAGCTGGGTAGGGGCATGATCTGGAAAGATGGAGAGGTCTGGGTGGGGGGAGCTGGAGGGCCAAGGACGAAGCTGAGAAAGCAAAAGAGGGGGTATGAGGTGGAGCTGGAGCAGAAGTTGGGGGTTGGGAAAGGAGGCGAGGTTCGGGACTGGGGTGGAAGCGGGGTTGAGAACTAGACGGAAACTGGGAAAAGGGGGCAAGTGTCGGGATGGGCTAGAGAAAGGGAGAGCGCTACGGGCTTGGGGCTGAGGTCGAAAGCCAGGGCGGGAGCCGGGGCTGGCCTCCGGGAGGGAGGGGAGGGCGGGCCAGCCACCCAAAGCCGCATCTCTTCCCCCCCCCCCCCCCCCCCCGCACCCCCCGCTCCATTTGGCGGCTGATTAAATCGCGGGCCCATTCTCCTGCCAGCATTTCCACCTCGCAGGTGTGCGAAATTTATTTGAGATAAAGAAACCCATTACCGGGAGACAGCAATCTTCAAAGACCACCTCGGAGCCCGGAGAGAAATAAAAACAGTAGCCCGTACAAATGTGCAATTAAGTTCCCAAATACTTGTGGGCCCTGAAAAAAGTCATCCCCGTGGAGAGCGGGTCTTTAAGGCAATTTCCTTGAACTCTATTCAGCTCTCACTCAAAATGCCTTTTAAAAATAACATATGATTTTCCTCCCTCTCCAAAGGCGCCCTTGTTCTTTCGCTCCTAGGTAGGAGTGAGGCAGCCAGCTCCGGAGTGAGAAATGTAGTCACTCATTCTGATAGGAGATGATGGACTGCCCTGCCAGGAGGAGAAACAATAGGGCTGAACAAACACCTCTTTCAAATGAGCCCGATGGGAGCAGGGAGGTTTGCTCCTGGGGGAGGGGGAGCTGCGGGGAGGTGCGGAGCCTGCCCTGGGGGCGCTGCTTGCCTAATGGGGCTCTCCCCTGAGCCAGCACAGGCCCCAGGGGGCTTCTGGGAGTGGGATGGAGGGGCCCGCCTCCGAGGAAGCCGTCCTGCCTGAGGATGGCCTCTCTGCCAGGAGAAAGTGGGGACGGGAGATTTCAAGTCGCAACTTGGAGTTGGGGGCGGGGAGGAAGAGGGAGGTGGGAGCAGCTGGTATTGAATGTTTGCAAGATGCTTAAGAGAACACTGGGTTCTTCTTCCCAAACGAGGCTCTGGCTGAACGATGGAGAGGGAAGAGGCTGGGGGTGGGGGGGCCTGCCGGAGAGACTGCTTGCCAGGTTGGCTCACCTTCCCTGAGACGGGATCATGGGCACTGGCCTGGTCACAAGTCCCAGCTCCCTCTCCCTGCCCCCTCTGAGAAAGGATTCATTTGAATCCATTGGAACTGAAAAGAAACCTAGAACAGTTCCTTCAAGAAGTGTAGGTCCCCACTACATAAAATTCCCAATCCCTCTGTTTTTGTCCCCCTGCGTTTTGGACTTCCTTCACAGGCTAATTGTACACTATTTCAAAGTCTGATTCTTTTTGTACAGCAAAGCAACTGTATGGATATGTATACATATATTGTATTTAATTTATACTCTAGCATATTTAACATGTATTGGTCAACCTGCCATCTGGGGGAGGAGGAAAGGAGGGGAAAAATTAGAACAAAAGGTTGTAAAATTTACCCATGCATATATCTGGTAAATAAAAACTATTTAAAAAAAAAGGGAGTGTAGGTTCCTGGATCAGGATCTGGAAAGGACCAAGGGACTACTGAGTCACTATATAGAGAAGGAAACTGGGGTCCGAGGAGATTTCTGGCCAGTGAAAATAGTCGGCATTCTTTCATTCAGCAGAGGGCTGGGATCTGCATTGATAAAGGGAGTTTCCTCATACGGAGCTCCTTCCACAATGAAACCAGAGATTTCACTTTAAAAAAATTAATTTATGTTAGACATTATGGTTCATATACATTAGCTTTTTTGATCCTCACAATTACAAAGGGATTTAAGGGCTGAGGGTATTATTATCCCCATTTTACAGATGAGAAAATTCAAATGATTTCTCCAGGGTCACACAGCTAGTAACTTAGATCTCCTAGCTACTTTTTTCCAATCATTTTTCAGTTATGTCTGATTCTTCTTGGCTTCGTTTGGGGTTTTCTTGGTAGCGATACTGGAGTGGACTGAGGCAAACAGGGTGAAGTGATTTGTCCAGGGTCACACAGCTAGTAAAAGTCTGAGAGGTCTTCCTGACTCCAGACCTAGCATTCCATTCACTGTGATATCTGGCTGCCTTTTCCAGCTATGGCTCACTATTAACTGCCATAGATTCACACCAATATCCTTTGACCCTAAATCCAACATTTTCTCCCCTCCACCACAGTGCAGCCCTTCACCAGGACGATGTCCCAGCCCTGAACTAATAAACTTTCCTTAAGTAACTACGTTCCAGGCACTGGGGGTACAGTGACAAAAGTGACGTAGTCTTTGCCTTCGGAAACTTGCATCCCAACTAGGGAGATGACATATAACTATGGCAGACTATAAACAAAATAAATGCAAGGATTTAGGGAAGACAGAGCAGAAGCAGTTGGGTGTGAGGCAAAGGTGAGCCACCAGATGAGTCTTAAAGGAACAAAGAGATTCCAAGAGACAGAAGTAAGGAAGGAGGGCATTCCAGGCAAGGAGGTAGGAAGAAGAGATGGCCAGTATGGAGACCCAGAAACAGAAGGTGAAAGATTATATGTGAAAAGCAACAAAAAGGCCCCAATGGGGTGGGAAGCAGTTAAAGTATAATGGAGGTTGGAAAAGTAGAAAGAAGCCCGGATATAATGAGCTTTAATTGCCCAACAGAGGACTTTCTATTTGGTTCTGAGGCAAAAGGGAGCCACAGGAGTTTATTGAGGAGGGGAGTGACATGGTGAGATCTGCACTTTAGGAAGTGCAGTTATGTAGATGATTAAGAGTGGACTCAGCCACCATATCAGATTCATGTGGTAGCTAGAGCTCCTGAGCCCTTACTAGGTATGTAATCTTGGGCAAATCCTTTAATCCTGTTTGCCTCAGTTTCCCCATCTGTCAAATGAGCAGGAGAAAGAGATGGCCAAGCTCCACATGAGGGCGGGAAGAGGCAGGAAGGGCAGAATAACAACAATAAAAATGTCTGATTAGGGAATGTGTCTCCTTGGTGCTGCCTCTGCCTAGCCCGCTGGGAGCTGATTTTCCTTCCTTCAGTGATTCCTCCAGAAGGCCGATGCAGAGGACTGAGACGGTGATGGAAAGCCCATCTCAGCCCTGGGGAAGGCAAGCCCCCCCTCCTGTGGGCTGCTCCCTGGGCCCACCATTGTCTCGGTGGAAATCCCCGCCTCCCATGGCGACGGCTTTCCCAAAATAAGCGGGTAAAGTCCCCCAGCTAATGCTGCTCGGAGCCTTAACAAGCAGGCACAGAGGCTGGTACGGCTGCCAGCCTCTGCCTGGGCCCCAGTGCCCTCTGGGCTCCCTCCTCTTCCTCGGGCAGGGGGAAGCTCTGCCCAAGCACAGGGAGGGAGAGTCCTCCCAACTAACGATTTAAAAAAAGGATAAATCCTTCCCCACAACTTTGAAGGCGAATCCTCAACAATCACTGAGGAAGGAAAACACCATCAGGCTTTTTGCATAGGTGTTACAACTTGGTCCCAGTTGCCTGGCAACCATGCAGGTATGTGATAGGGCAAGAGGCAGCCCCAGTAAGCCAACCAGAGTGAGAGAGGTCTGTTCCAGGTGGAAGCCTGATGCTGGGGACCAACCTGGCCTGTCTCCTGCATCCCTCCGTTTCACCAGCTCCCCCGCCCCCCCTCCATCCTCCTTTCTCCCCCAGCAGGGGACCAGTCTTCCTGGGCTTTGCCAAGCTGCTCCATCTAAGTCTTTCTGGCTTCCCACTGAAATGAGCTTAATCTCACTGTCACACTTTGTCCCCCCGGCCCTCCTCCTCCTTGCCAACTGCCTATACGTTTGACCTGCTGTGAAATCAGTGACCAACAACACTGAAGATTGGAGGAGCTGTCGGCTGTCAGTTCCCCTCTGACTTCCCCCCCAGGCCCATTAGCGGCGCTCAGGGAGAACCTCCGTCACGTGGCTGCAGCCTGAGAAGGGCGGCGTTTGGCACTGCCCTCTGGGAGCCGAGGCTCCCTCGGTGCCACCCAGTGGCTGCCAGAGCCCGGGAGTTGTAAATAAACTTCCTTATGTTCCCAGGGAAGGTGCTAATAAGACAGTAATATTCTGAAGAGTGGAGATTTCATCAGCAAACTTGGGCTTCTGGCCTCCAAGGAGCAGAAGCAGGTGTGGTGGGCAGGGCTTAGCTCTGTGGCCAACATTCTTCAAGGCTGAGCATCTTTTGCAGAGGGGGGAGAGGAGGAACCAGGCAGGAACAGCCTTTAATCTGACTTCCTGATGTCTTGCTTGGCACAAGGTGCATCAGAAATGGAGATTAGTGTGGGCCAGAGGGTCCCAGCCTGGTCACCAACCAGCAAGAGGGAGTCTCTTTTAGATGGGTCCTAGTGAGTTGGTTTCCTGGGGGGGGGGAGGTTGGAGGTGTGGAAGCTTGGCTGGTTCAGAAAGCTAGGCTCGCCGTGATCACAAGCCAGAATGATTCTTCTCTCCCTTCCCCCCCCCCCCCCCCCGCTTCTTTTTTCCTTAGAAGTTCAGGCCCAATCCACCATGTGGCAAGTTCATGGCTTCCACTCCAGGATGCTAGCCAAGCTCACTCTTTTCAGATCAGGATCCCAGAAATGAAAGGAGCGGGGAGGGGGGGTGGACAATGGCAATCTGCCTTTGAGTTCCAAAAGTCCGTCCCTGGCTCTCCCCTCCCCGAATGCTGCAGGTCCCCGAAGCCTGCCTTTCTCTCCCGCTAGTGGTGGGCAGGCCAGGAATAGCTCTGCTGGAGAGGCAATGCCTTTGTTTGCTGTCCTCCTTCCTTCCTGGCCACACTCACTAAAAGGCAGTGACATTTACAGCCATTCCTACTAAAGCGGGACTGGAGGGGGGGCTGGGGTGTGAGGGAGAGCCATGGCAGCATTTGAAGGTTCTTCTTGTAGTCCTCCCTCAGTGGAGCCCCTCGTGCTAATGCTGTCCCGGGGAGAACGGCCCTGTACCTCTCCACCAGAACAGCCGTAATTCAGTGGAGTTCAGGGCCGAACTGTCTCTGCCCCCGCGCCGAGTGGAACGGAGGGGTCCTCCGAGGGAGAGCTCCTGGAGACACAGGGCTGTGGGCCCCCCCACTAGTTTTCTGCCTCCCTGTCCTGGCCTCTGAAGAAGTGACTCAAGGAACCTGGATGTGATTTGATTTTGATGGTCACATAGGACCTCTCTCTGGAGGAAGGGTGGTGGTGGTGGGGGATATGGCTGGCTCTCTTGTGGGTTCATTCATTCATTCATTCATTTCACTTTCCTCACTCTGCACGGGAGGTGTGAAAGTCTCATTCAGGGGAAGTACACAGAGATGGGAAAAAATCTGTGCAGTTCAGGCAAACAGCCATCCAGCCCTTTAGGGGAAGCTTGAGGGAATCCAGGACGGAGATGTGCTGGCAGCGTATGGGCGAGCAAGCTGCCAGTGGCCGGCATGCACATCCAGCTGTTTCGTCTCTTGAAGCCCAGGGCCTGTTGGGGTACACCCGTGAATCCCTTTTAGCTAAAAACCTGTTAAATAAGCCCAGTTGGATCAGACACGGTTTAAAAAAAAGAGAGATTAATTAGTGGGTCTACTCTGCAATCTGGTTTGCCATTTAAATCCTTATCAAAGGCTTATGGGGATTTCACATTTGGATTGTAGGATTACTGGGCAGAGGGGTGGAGGAGGGTTCAGAGCCATGTCTTTAACAATCCAGATCTCCTTCCCTGAAACCAGGCCTTTGGGAAACAATCAGCCACATTCATCGAGCACCTACTATGTGCCAGACACCGTATTAGACAAAAACAGAAAATGGAAATGCTAAAAAAGGGGAAGAAATGAGACCACTGAGTCAGGATGCTTCTAAACTGGCTCATTTCTGCTCAAGGAATATCAAAATACGGATAAACTGAAGAGCTTCTCAAAAATAAGTCTTTTTTAGATTCTAGAGAATGGGTTTCTTCTAGAACTACAGATGTGACTCAGAGAGGAATTGGATAATCTTAGCTACGGTACACATGTTATAGCTTCTCCCTGGCCACGCCCAGTAGTGGAAGTGAGTTACAATTAGTATGCCCAGGTTAAGACAGAAGGACAGAAACTGGCTCCTCCCTAGATGCTTATTGGCCTAGAACTTCATATTTCCAAACTTTAGGTGGAATCTGCAAACACCCATTTAGGAAGATTATTAATTCCAAGATGGCGGCACCATATCCAACCAGAACTCAGACTTCCCAGAAGTGGATCTGGATTTCAAGCATAGACCTGGTCAATCCATACTGATCAGAGGAAGATGGGCGGAGATCCCAATTCAGGGCTCTGTTTGGGCCAACTTTACAACAATTTCTAGGAATCTGTCTTATTTTATATATGCACATAGATTTTTTTTCCCTTTCCTGGACAGCTAGGGGGTACAGTGGATAATGCTGGGCCTGGAACAAGAAGAACTAAAATTTAGAGTCAGATATTTGCTATGTGATATTGAACAAGTCACTCAACCTCTTCCTACCTCGGTGTCCTCATCTGTAAAATAAGAATAATAATAGCATCTGTCTCCCAGGACTGTTGTGAAGATCACAAGAGATAATATTTGTAAAGTGTTTTATAGCCCTGAACTTACAATATAAATGCTACCTCTTATTATTAATGGGCACCTAGGTGAGGCAATGATTAGAGCACTGGGTTTAGAATCAGCAGCACTTATCTTCCTGAGTTCAAATCCAGCCTCAGTCACTTAATAGCAGTGTGACCCTGGGTAAGTCCCATAACCCTGTTTACTTCAGTTTCTCAACTGAAAATGAGCTGGAAAAGGAAATGAAAAATCACTTCAGTATCTTTGCCAAGAAAACCCCAAATGGGACCTCAAAGAAGCAGGCATGACTGAAATGACCCAAAGACATTATTATTAATAATTAAGAAACTCTTGTGGGGGGCAGCTAGGTGGTGCAGTGGAGAGAGCACCAGCCCTGAATTCAGGAGGACCCGAGTTCAAATCTGGTCTCAGACACTTAACACTTCCTAGCTGTGTGACCCTGGGCAAGTCACTTAACCCCAGCCTCATAGAAAGAAAGAAAGAAAAGAAAGAAAGAAAGAAAAGAAAGAAAGAAAGAAAGAAAGAAAGAAAGAAAGGAAGAAAGAAAGAAAGAAAGAAAGAAAGAAAGAAAGAAAGAAAGAAAGAAAGAAAGAAAGAAAGAAAGAAAGAAAGAAAGAAAGAAAGAAAGAAACTTGTAAAAAATAAAAACCTGTAGCTCCTGCATACAAGGATACAAAGGACGCAAGTGTCTTGTTGAATGGGTGCTTTAAAAAAGATGGCAGGTCTACTTGGGGAGAAGGCCATTGGGAACAGCCAAGAGAGACAGCTCTCTTGCTAGCAGGCTGCTTAATCCTTCTCTAGGGTGTCTGAGGGTCTCTTCTGATGACCTCCATTCTCCTCTGCCTGACCTCCAGCTCCTAAGACTGTAGCTTCCTCTCTGACCAGCCTCAGTCTAACTTTTAGGAGAATGGGGAGAGAACCTCCCTTTTTCTGTGCTGGTATAACACTGTCTTCTTATCTCATGCTTTCCAGACTCTAGTTCATTTTAGGATCAAAAGATCCTTAAAAAAAAAAAGGATGGGTGGAGCTCAGTACCATTCTATCTGTCTAAATGTATTAGGTGGGACTGAGCTCAATGGCTCCCACAGCTCAACTACCCCAGTCAACTTCTACAGGAACTGAGAGTTCCTACTGAAATCTGGGCTTGCAAGAACCTTGGGAGGTGAAGGAGGTTCCATGTGGTCTCCAAGTGGTGCTTGAAGAGAGAGGGCAGATGGAACAACTAGGCAGATTTCTTTGTAGGACACCAGCCCCCCTAAAATAAAATAAAAAAAGCTATTTCACTTCCACCCCTGCATCCCCTTCCTCAGAACCAATCAGAATAAAACCTCCATTTTAAGGAAAGTGTTTGGGTCAGCTATGTCTTCATTCCTCTTCTGGCTTCACTTCTGATTTTCTAGATTTTATATCCCCTCAGCAGGTCTTCTCATTGCCCTTCCCACCCCAATTTTTAAGCTTTCTTTTATGTATTGTCTCCCCCATTAGAATGTAAGCTCTTTGAGGGCAGGCACTTTTCTTTTTATTTATGGTTGGGAAGTACCTGGCATACAGTAAGTGCTTAATAAATGACTATTGATTTAGAATCAGGGAGACTTTTCACGTCCCACCTCATACACAGTAATTATGTGACTCTAGATAAGTCACTTCACCCTGTTTTTCTCAATTTTCTCATCAGTCAAATGAGCTGGAGAAGAAAATGGCAATCTAGTATCTTTGCCAAGAAAACCACAAATGAGATACAAAGAATCAGATACAACTCAACAACAACAACGGACCTGAAATTGGGGCAGGAGACAGAGATAGCCTGGTACAGTAAAACAAACAAACAAAAACACTTGTTCAAATATTGCCTTCTCTGTTTTGCTGTCGGTGTGAGCTTGGGGCAGTCATTTAACTCCTGAGACCTATGGGGTCTTTCATAAAATGAAGGGATTAGGTTAAAACTCCCTTTCCACTGAGATCTGGGGTTCTAAGTTATTCAAACCTTCCTGGGATCCCCTCTCCATCTGTAATACAGCGGTGAGAGGATGTCAAATTAGCTGTCCATCATTGACTGGCCTGGAATAACTGAGTGGAATGGGACTGCTATTGTGTCTTTGTAACTCTACACTGACAGTTTTTATAAAAGGATTTCCTGACCGGGAATTCCCTTTCCTGATGAAATCAGTTCTGGGCCAAAAACAAACAAACAACACTTGGAATAGGGATACCTTGCCAGAGTTCAGTGGAATACGGGAATCTAATCACCTAAAATAGATGGTGACCGTAGATTACCTGTCGCTTTTGCCCCAAAGCCCTCTGACTCAAGGCCTCGGGAATGACTGGTGGATTCTAAGTGTTCTGAGAGCAGGAAGTGCCATTTTCCCCATTTTTTTTTTTAATGGTTCCAGAGGAAAGAGTTATTGGTGACTTTGCACAGTCCTCCCTTACTGAAATCTATTTCACTTGCATTTCACGTTGGTGACATCATGTTCCTGATGTCATGGGCCTCTTGGAGAACGAAGGACAAACAACCAGAACCTTGACCGTAATAACTAGGACTTAAACTTTGTCTATTGACTGAAGAAGGAGGAAGGGGAGGAGGGGAGAGGAGGAGGAAAGGAGGAAAGGGCAAAGGGAGAAGGGGAAAACCTAGGAAAATAGGAAACAGGAGCTGAGAGAGAAAAGAAAAAGAAGGCTGAAGGAGTCAAAAGAACAGTTCATATATTTGTCCTTCCTACTATCTCAGATTCACAAAAGAAAAGAATATGAGAGTTGGGAGGGTCTTAGAACAGGGAATGTCAGGGCTGGGATTTATATCAGGAATGTAGTTTAGGAAAACTGTCAGCATAATTGACTATATCAATAACAAAACAAACAGAAATCACATGATTTTCTTGATACAGAAAAAAGCTTTTGACAAAATACAACATTCATTTCTTTTACAAACACTTGAGAGCACAGGAATAAATGGAGCTTTCCGTAAAATAATAAATAATATCTAACTCAAACCACCAGCAAGTATTATCTATAATGGGGATGATGCCCACTACTATTCAATAATGTACAGAAATGCTAGCTATAGCAATAAGAGAAAAAAAAGGAAATTGAAGGAATTAGAATAGGCAACAAGGAAACAAAACTATCGCTTTTTGCAGATGATATGATGGTCTACTTAGAGAACACTAAAGAATCACCTAAAAACCTAGTTGAAATAATTAACTTTAGCAAGGTTGCAGGATATAAAATAAACCCGTGTAAATCATCAGCATTTCTGTATATTACCAACAAAGTCTAGCAGCAAGAGATAGAAATTCCATTTAAAATAATTGCAGACAACATAAAATCCTTGGGAGTCTACTTGCAAAGACAAACCCAAGAACTATATAAACACAATTACAAACCACTTTTCACACAAATAAAATCAAATCTGAACAACTGGAGAAAATATTCATTGCTCATGGGGTAAGCCAAAGCAATGTAACAAAAATGACAATTCTACCTGAATTAATTTACTTGTTCAGTGTCAGACCGATCAAACTACCTAACTAATTTTAGAGAGCTAAAAAAAAAAAATAAACAACAAAAATTCAATTAGAACAAACGTACAGGGAAAATTAATTAAACCTATCTGGGAAATTAATGGGGAAAAATGTGAAAAAAGGTGGCCTAGTAGTACCAGATCTCAAAATGTATTATAAAGTGGTACTCATTAAAACAATCTGATTCTGGCTAAGAAATAGAGCGGAGAATCAGTGGAATAGATTAGGAACTAAAAACACAGTAGTATGTGACCATAGAAATCTGATATTTGATAAACCCAAAGATCCAAATTTTGGAGATAAAAACTCACTATTTGAAAAAAACTGATGGGAAAACTGAAAAACAATTTGGGAGAAACTAGGTATAGACCAACATTTCACATGGTATACCAAGATAGAGTCAAAATGGACATATAATTTAAACATAGAATCTAAGTAAATTGGGAGACCATAGAATATTGTACCTGTCAGAGCTATGGATAAGGGAAGAATTTATGATGAAACAAGAGGTAAAAATCATTATGAGATGTGAAATGGGTGATTTTGATTGTATTAAATTTAAAAGATTTTGCACACAAAAAAATCAATGCAGTCAAGATTAGAAGAAAAGCAGAAAACTGGGAAACATTTGGATTTTTTACAGTAAATGTTTCTCATTTCTTAGATAATGGAGAATTGAGTCAAATTTACCAAAAATACAAACTATTTCCCAATTGATAAATGGTCAAATGATATGAACTGGTAGTTTTTAGATGAAGAAATCAAAGCTATTTATAGTTACATGAAAAAAATGCCTTAAATCACTATCGAGTAGAGAAACGTAAATTAAATACTTCATACTTATCAGATTATAGAATATGACAGGAAAGAAAATGGCAAATGTTGGAGGGGATATGGGAAAATTGACACTAATGTACTTTTGGTGAAGTTTTGAGCTGATTCAACCATTCTGCAAAGCAATTTGGAACTATGCCCAAAGGGCTATAAAACTGCATACCCTTGGTCCCAGGAATACCACTACTAATTCTCTATTTCAAAAATATTTTTAAAATTATACAAAAATATGTGCAGCAGCTCTTTTGGTGGTGGCAAAGAGTTGGAAATTTTTGGGGGGAGATGCTCATCAATTGGGGGAATAGCTAAACCAGTTGTGGTATATGATTGTAATGGAATACTAATGTGCCACAAGAAATGACAAGCAGGATGCTTTCAGAAAAACCTGAAAAGACATATGAACTGATCTAAAGTGAAATGAGCAGAACCAGGGTAACATTATACATGATAACAATATTGTGACAATGATCAATTGTGAATGACTTAGCTATTTTCAGCAATATAATGACTCAAGACAATTCCAAAGGACTCGTGATGAAAAATGCTATCTATTTCCAGAGAAATAAATTGGTGGTGGGGCTGCTCAGAAGGACCTGAGTTCAAATATGACCTCACATGCTTGACATTTATTAACCGTGTGACTCTGGATGAGTTACTTAACTCCAATTGCTTCCTCCACATACACACACATACAAAAAGAACTGATGGGTGTCTGATTGCAGATTAAAGCATAATATTTTTTACTTTGTGCATGTGCTTGCATGCATGTGTGTACATGTGTGTGTTTGTGTATGTTTTAAATTGGTTTCATTTTCTTTTACAAAATGACTAATATGGAAATATGTTGCTTGATTGCACATGTGTAGCCTACATCAAATTGCTTAGTGTCTGGGGAGGAGTAAGAGAATTTGGAACTCAAACATTTTTTAAAGAACATTAAATTTTTTTTTACTTGTAAATGGAAAAAAAAACCCATTAAAGAAACATTTCTTACAGATGACTCCTTTCTCTTTTCTCACACAGCCATCATCCTAGTTCAGGTACTTTTTAGCTTTATATATCAAGAGCTTCTTAATTGGTCTCCCTGCATCCAGTGCCTCCTAGTACTGATCCCTCTTCTGCAAAGCTGTCAAAGAATTATGATGTTTTGTTTTTTGGGGATGCGGATGGCATTTTCCATTCAAAGGTTATTGGAATTGCCTTGGATCACTGAATTGCTGAGAAAAGCCAAATCTATCAAGGTAGACCGTCCCACAATCTTGTTGTTGCTGTGTTCAATGTTTTCTTGATGCTGCTTCCTTCACTCAGCATCAATTCATGTAAATCTTTCCAGGCTTTCCTGAAGTCATCCTGCTCATCATTTTATTATAAAATAATAATATTCCATTACTTTCATATACCATGACCTATTCAGCCATTCCCCAATTGATGGGCATTCACCCATTTTCTAATTTTTTGCTACCACAAAAAACTGCATTTTTACACATGTCAAAGAATTATTTCTAAAGCATAGATCTGTCACTCCTCAGCTGAAGAAATTTTGCTGGTTCCCTACTAGCTCTAGGATAAAATTGTCAGTTTGATATTTAAAAGCCTTCACAAAGTATCCTTTAACTCTGGGAAATGGGTGCTATTATTATGACCATTTTATAGTGTAGGAAACTGAGACAAACAGAGGACAAATGACTTGGTCAGGTTCACATAGCTAGTAGGTTTCTGGAGCCAGATTTTGAACTCAGATCTTCCTGACTCCAGATCCAACTCTCAAACTACTTCATCCCCTACATAAATGTTAGGCTGTTGCCTCCCACATTATTGTAAACTCCTTGAGATCAGAAACTTTTTTTTTTTTTGTTTTGCTTTTCTCTGTATATCCAGAATGTTCGCACTTAATAAATGCTTGTTTATTTGACTGATTGCATAATACAATCCTTCATGTATTCCATATTTCAACTAAACTGACCTATTTGTTTTTCCCTGTACAAGACAACCCATCTCCCACCTCCATACCTTTGCACAGGCTGTCCCTCATGCTTGGAATGCTTTCCTTCACTTATATTTCTTGAAACATTGAGCTCCCTTCATTTCCTGAATTCCTCAACAATCCTTTCCTGATTTTCCCAGCTGTTAGTGCCTCCCTCCCCATTCCGAAAGCACCACGTCTTTATTTTGTATTTATTTGTCTGTGTCCTCCAGCTTAGGAGCTCTTTGGGCTGAAGGGAAGCTTCACTTGGGGTCTCTCAGGCCCCAGCAGAGTGCTTGATGTTGAAATGTTGCTGAGTTAGAGGCAGGTGGGGTGGTATGGTGGAAGTAGAGAGCTGGACTTGGGAGTCATGCATTCAAACTGTCTCAACACCCAGGCTGTGTGATTCTGATCAAGTCATTGGCTCTGGGAAGCTGCAGAGTTAAGACAGATCTGCTCTACAAGAAACTTCCTCCATTGAAATTTCCTACTCCAACAAAATCATAGATCAACTGTATAAACAAACATACAAGATGAGTACTAAATGACATTGTATGTAAAGGGATCAATTCCCTAAAGTTGACAAAAGGGGGAAACTGAGACCCAGATCCATCAGGTTGTTGTACCCCACCTTCTACCCGCTGAGCCTCCTGGTAGATTCAGTGTAAACAACAATGGTATTGCATGGGAAGGGACCAGTTCCCTAAAATTGACAAAAGGGGGAAACTGAGACCCAAATCCACCATGTTGATCTCCTAAGTACCCCATCTTCTACCCTCTGAGCCTCCTGGTAGATCTAGTATATAAACAAACAAACAAGCTGAGTACTGAATGGTATTGCATGGGAAGGGACCAATTCCCTAAATTGACAAAGGGATGCAGACCCATCATGCTGTTCTCCTAAGTAGCCCCTCTTCTACCCTCTGAGCCTCCTGGTAGATGGAGCCCAGCCCAGAGCCTGTGTCTTTGCCAACTCCCCCCACCCCCCGACGGCCTGAACTTGAATCTCTCCAAGCCCTGCACAAGCCCCTGGGGAGCAATCGCTGGCCCTGCCTGATGACTTTCGGTCCCAATTCAAAAAGTGCCACTGCCCAGCTTTGCATTCCAGTCGTAAGGGCCCAGATAACAACCAAAGATAAAAATTACATTGTCACAGTGCAGGTGTGATAGATGTAAGAACCAAGTCATTGCAGTCGCTGAGGAGGTACTCAGCTGCCAGAATCCACTAAATGAGACCTGGAAGGGCCCCGGGTAACAGGAATGAGATGCTGATGGGAGCGGGTCGGGCTGGGGCTGCAGGAACTCGGCATTTTACATTTCATCACTCTAAATCACAGGGCTCCTCTGCCTGCCACCTCCAAGCCGAGGCAAAGTGGTGATTGGCAGGGATGCCATCCCCCACGTTGCCAACCTCTGGGTAGTGGAGGCTCTGGCATTCTGGGAGCAATGGGGTGGACCTCTGGCTGCAGGGGGCACTGGAAAGATGGCTGTGACATGGGAACTGGGAGAAGAGGATGTCTCTGATGGCTCCCTCCACCAAGATGCCCAATCGGATGTTTTTATGGGACTTTTCCACCAGCTGAGAGCCACCCGCCTTGCCGAAGGACCAGAAGGAAAAAAAGGTAGAGTATATCAGTGTCAGTAGAGATAAAACCTCCACTCTCAAGCCTTGGCTTGCTGTGTGTGTGTGTGTGTGTGTGTGTGTGTGTGTGTGAATGTACACTTTCCATGATTACAAAATCCCTGGGGTATTCTCATCTACATTTCTGATTTGAACGTAGCTGTTCCTGAAGCTGAAGTCATCCTGTCAGGAGAGAAGGTGGCTGATAGCCCTTTCCTAGAGGTAAAAGGGTACCCTCCTTTGAAGTAATAAATACCATCTATAGGCTAGCACCTTGGAAATTTGGTCCAGTGTCTTGACTTCTCAGGAAGGGGCTCTGTGGGATACCTTGATGCCCATTAGGAAGTAAGAGAAGGAATGGAAGAAAATCTTGGTCATGCTCGGGGCCTTTTGGGTCCCCCCCCCCCAAAGTCCAGATGGGTCATAGGTCGTAATCCTCAGAGAGGATGTTCCAACTCTTCCAGAACTAGGAGCCTGGGGTGCGAATTGCACGGTTGTGGCCCAATTTGCCATATAGTTAGAACTAGTCAAAGGGTACAAGGCACAGGTGCCCCCGCTTCTTCATCCACTGGAATCCCTAACTTCTTTCAACACTCAGCCTGGAAGCCTCAGCTGTGGTTGACGCTCATTACCTAATGCGGCTTTGTTCTGTTCTTGTTTTGACTGGACCTGTAATTATAGGCAGGTAGGGAGTTCCTGTGAGGAAATCCCTCCACCTGGGCAGATGACATCACCTCAGCAATTTATAATCTTATGAGGTTGGGAGGGTATTGAAAAGTTAAGTGATTTACTCCAAGTCACACAGAAGTGGGGCCTAAATCCAAGCCTTTTCTGCATTTGAGGCTGGCTTTCTCCTCATAATAAAAGTTTACTGAATCCAGTTCAACTTGATTCGATTTCTCAGCAAAACAGTATGAGGAAAATAGTGACTTCTTAGGAATCTTGGGGGAGAAGCAGCCATTGGATTGAACTATTGTTTTTCTGAGCGGTAGGAAAAGCAAGGAACTATGATGGAAAGGTGTTGGATTTGGGAGCAGCAGGATTGTGGGTTCAAATCCTGCCACCAACATGAATTGGGACCATGGACAAAATTCTTTTTATGCCTGTTTCCTCATCTGTATAATGGAGGCGTGAAATGCCTGCAGTACTAATTCCATTGTGTTGTTGTGAAGCTCAAATAGTAAAAGGCTTTGTATATCTTAAAGATCTCTAAAAATGTCGGTCAGCCAATAGCATAGTGAGGAAGTTTTCCATTATTCCTCTACTATACCTTGGGCAAAGAGAAAGGAGCCTGCATTTAACCCATGATTCATGGGAATGTGCGGATGGTGACCCAGAAGCCCATTGTTAACTAGGAGGCTCCCTGATTGGCTGAACACGAGTCTGGGAATGAAGAAGAGACCAGTGAATTTCCTGATTGGGCTAACACCCAATTGCAGATTGGGAGAGAGTGGGGAAAAGGACCAGAAAATACTTGTGCTGGGGAAATGAGAGGTGGTCTTTCTTGTGGAAACCCGGGGGCCAATGGACTTAAGGAATAAAGATGGCAGACTTTGGTCAGCTGGGCTGGCTCAGGAGGTGTAGGAGCTGTCAGGTTTGTCCCAGGGCAGTACTCTTATAGACTGTATTTCTGATTATCTTAATTTTATATAGCCTCCTGAATTTATATACCATTTTTTTCATATTTTAAGCCTTTAACTTCACCTGTTATTGTTATAATAATCCCCTATCTTGTCTCTTCATCTTCAATCTAATCTTCACCAGCTACCAAAATCTTCTTAGAAGCAGGATCATAGAGCTAGAAAACCTTAGAGATCATCTAGTTCTTCCTCTCATTTTACAGATGGAGAAAGTGAGGCCCAGGGAGGCAGGGAGAGTCACAGAATCTAGACCTAGGATTCAAAAAGACTTAGAAGCCACTGAGTCCTACCCCATTTTAAAATAGAGACACAGAGAGATTAAGGTCAATCATCTAATAAGCACTTATTGAATACATCCTATGTGCCAGCCAATGTGCCAAGTGTCAGAGCTACAGAGAAAGACAAAAACACAGTCCAAGCTGACATTCATTCAAATGGGGGAAACGACAGGCAGACGGCTATCTTGTACAGGGCTATCTAGTACAAATGGGAGCTCATCTCAGAAGGAAGGGGCTGGGGCTGGGGGCAGAGAGCATCTCCTTTCTTTTCTCTCCTCTCTCCCCTGTCTTCTCTCTCCCTCCCAGGTCGGTTTCTGTCCGTCTCTTCTCTCTTGTCTCTTTCTTTCCTCTTTCTCTGACTTTGTTTCTGTCTCCCTCCTCTCCTTCCTCACTCCTATCTCTTGGCTTTTTCTGTCTCCCGATCTCTCTGACTCCCTCTCCCCCCTTTCTTTCCCCCCCTCCTCATCTCTCTGTTTCTCTCTTTCTTCCCCTTTCTCTCTTCATCTCTCTGTTTTTCTCCCTCTTTTGCGCTCTCTCTCTCTCTCTCTCTCTCTCTCTCTCTCTCTCTCTCTCTCTCTCTCTCTCTCTCTCTCTCTCTCTCTCTCTATTTCTCTGTATGTGTGTGTATGTGTGTGTGTCTCTCTTTCTGTCTCCCCATCTCTCTTTGGAAACCTGTAAGAGAGCCCTGCTCTCACCAATTCTCTGCATATCTGTCTGCAGTATTCTCAGACCGTCCCGGCTTCATCCACAAAGAGAAGGCTGGTGACTCACTGTCAGGATGATCATACAATTGTCAGATGAGGAGCTCACATTGAAAAAGGGCTTCCTGGTTACCGAGCGCTCTATAGGCATTGTCTCCTTGGAGGCACACAACAGCCCTGGGAGGGAGGATGGGAGAGAGGGAAGGCAGTATTCAGGGATGGAAAGGGTCGTCCCTTTCATTTTGGGGAGGAAGAAATTAGGGTTTAGAGAGTGACTTGGTAAAGTCCCTGCAACAATAAGGAGAAGGGACAAGATTAAACAGAGATCTCCCAGCTCTTCATAATGCTGTGCTGATCTAAGACCCTCCCCACCCCTCTCCCACTATACTGGACCTTCAGTAGTACAGATGGCATGCTCTTTCGTGTACCTCTCTGTGTCTCTCTTTGACACACACACACACACACACACACACACACACACACACACACACACACATCCTTTTTTCCTGTAACCAATGACACATCTTAGTTTCACTTCTTTTGTGCCATAAGTCTGGCTTCTACATGACTGGTCAGAGTTTTGAACCCAAACTCAACAAATTGGGGCTTACTCCCAGGGTATCACACTGTCCCTAAGTGTAACAACAACAATAATTCCCATTTCAACAGAACTTTTGGAAGGCTCCATATTTTGTTTGCCTCATATGGGCTGTATAACCCAAGAGCCAGACACCAGAACTCCTATCCATGTTCTGGTTTGTCCATTCCCAATGGCACACACCTGGATCACCAAAATGTTCTCTCCTTTCCTACAATAGAAACCTAAAGACCTCCTAGACCTTGCCATTGTCCTGCCGCAGTATCCTAAGGATCGCTGGATCTTTCCATGTGTCCTGCTGATGGCTCTCCCTCTATGCATTCTCTTTCCTAATTAGAATGGGAGTTCCTTGAGAGCAGGACTCTCTTTTCTATCTGGATTCTCATCATTAAGCTTACAACAAGGGTGTAATAAAAGCTCTTCCATCCCATTCTCTTCTTAGAATATAAACACTGTGAAGGAAGGGCTGTTTGACTTCCTATTTCCAGTATCCTGTGCATAGTGGATGCTACAAAAATGCTCGTTGAAGGTTTTGCAAGGATTAATGTTGAAAACTATCTTTGCATGCATTTTGAAAAATAAGAAGCCATTTTAAAAAGTCCTTGTTGATTGTTTAGCAAGCACTTTCCTGCAATGATTCACCCCCTATTTTTGTCCCCATTTTATATTTGAGGCTATTGAAACTCAGGGTTAAAAACTAATGATTAGCAGATTCAAGAGCCAAAAGGGACCTACTGACTCTCAGGTTCTCATGAAATGTTTCCTTGGAATTAAAAAATTGGCTTATGTGAGCACTGAACATTTGTGCCTTGGCCAACCCAAATCATCCTCCAACCAACTTGTTTTGATGATTCTTGTCTCTTTCCTATGATGAGGCATCTCTTCTCTCCTCCTTAGATTGGAGTTATTTATGTATTATGTAAAAATGTTGGCTTAAAAAAACAATAAACCAAAGGCTTTCATTTAGATTCCAAAAAAATCAATCTGTAAGGCACAGGAAGGAAGCAGTCAAAAGAGCCCTGGCTTTAGAATCACAGGATTTGGATAGGGATTCTGACTGGGCCAGTATCTATGTTCCCTACTCCTTTTTGGTGTTTGTTTCCCCATCTGTAAAATGAGGAGGTTGGATTATGGCTGGCCTTCCCAGCTTGGGCCTCAGTTTCTCCATCTGTAAAATTATTGTACTTTTTTGTTTGTCGGTTAGTTGCTCATCCTTCATTCTCTAAAAAAAAAAATTTTCTATCTTTCATTCTTGAAGAGCACCGGTGAAAATGGTCTCAAGACCAATGATCCTACATCAGTCCTTATTGCCTTTTTGACCTTGGTCAAAATCCTCTAGGCCTCAGTTTCTCCATCTGTAAAAGGGGGAGTTGGATTGTAGATGGCTTTTAAAGTCTCTTCTAACACTTGGTATTGAGAATATGATCCTATAAGAATGGTAAGCATGTCTCACTAGTAGAGAATCTAAGACCTTAGAATTCAAAGGGAGGACAGAGGCCATCCAACCAAGCAGCCATTCTGCCTCTCTTGTTTCTTCCAGAGAGGAGGAACTCACTACTTCCTTAGCATGCAGAACTCTTAATTGTTAGGATTTTTTTTTCCTGACTTCAAGCCAGAATTCTAACTCCTTGCAGCTTGTACCAATTAGACTCAGTTTTACCCTTGAGGGCTAAGCAGAAAAGGTCTAATCTCTCTTCCAATGACAGAACTTTGAAAAATTTAAAATCAGCTAAAACACTCCCCTCTCCCCTCCCCAAGTCTTCTCTTCTCCCATAGAAACACCCTCTGGGGGTCTTCCACTGTTCTTCAAACAGGGCAGTTTTAAGCCCCACTCCCAGCTTTCTCCTGTGGACATTGGAGCTCTTCGGTATCTCTATTACCACCAGAAATGAATCTGGTGCTCCAGATGGGGTTTGTCCAAGGTTGAGAACAAAGTGTCTGCCATCTCCTCGATCCTGAACACCAACCCTCTCCTAAAAAAGCCTAAAATCATAAGAGGCTGCCTTGCTGTCATATCACACTGTTAACTCCTATTAAGCAGCCTGCTAAAGCTTCCAGATCCTTGACCCAGAAATTCATATAAAATTTCCAGGCAGCTTTGGAGAGGGGGAAGTGTCCTGGATATGAAGTGTGAGAGCCCAGGTTCAAATTTCAATTCATCCATTTCCTTTTGCTTCTCAGGGGGACCTCGGTTCCTCCTCAAGATGAAGGACTGTGGCTACCAAGGTCAGAAGAGCTGGCTTCTAAAATTCTATGATCCCAGCTCTGAAACTTGCTTCCTTTGGGACCACTGACTTGAAGCTTTAATACTCTACCTTCCCTGATTTTCTTGCTCTGTAAAATGAGAAGACCTCCAAGGTAAAGGCCCCTCCATCTCATTTCTTCCAGCCACGTGCTCCACCGATGCCCTACTTCTTCCCACCATGGACAGTAGACTTTTCCAATCATGCTTCCCCAGCCCACACAGGACAATTCTAATTCTCTGGAAGGCTTGTCTTGGGGGTGAGTTATCTTGATTGGTGAGCCAGTGAAAGAGCATTTTGCCCATTCTATCTTGCCAGGCCATCTGTCCATCCAGCTATCTTGCCATTCATTACCCTTCTCCCTCTTTCCCTTCATGCTTTGGGCACAGTAATCAGATCAACACTACCACTGCTTTTGAAAAAGCCATGTCAATCACTGGCCACCATCCTTGGGCCCCTCAAGACCAAAACTCCCTTCTTTGGACACTATGTCCCTATAATTGTCTCCTCCTAAGATTAACATCAAAAAAAAAGGGGGGGGAGGTTTGGAGAGAGGGAGGATCTGGTTGCATTCTGTGTTGGCTATACCACATCTAAAGTGCTGGGATCAATTTTCACAGCCACAGATTTCAAAAGGAAAATTGACAAGCTAAGACCTATCTGGGATGGTTAATGGTCTTGAAACACTGTCATTTGAGGATCTAACAAAGAAAGGGGGATTATTAGTCTGGAGGAAAGAAGAAAATAAAATCTGGTATTCACCTAGTAGATTTTAAGATTTTAAACCTGGGATAATTATCTTTTTTGTGTATCTCAGGCCCTTTAAACAATAATCTGGGGGAGCCTGTGGACCCTTCCTCAGAAAATTAGTTTTAAATAATTGAATGAAATACTGTTGTTCCAGTTAGAACGAGGGAAGATAAAGATGGAATTTTTCTTCAAGAGCACCAACATGCTGAAATCTTTCTAGAGACTCAAGTTAAGAGCCCCTGGCTTTTTATTTTCAATAATATTTTATTTTCCAAATACATGTAAAGATCGTTTTCAACATTCATTTTTGTAAGACTTTCGTGTTCCAGATTTTTTTTTTTCCCTCTCTTACCTCCCTCCTCTCTGAGACAGCAAGCAATCTGATATAGGTTAAATATGTGCAATCCTTTTAAACATATTTCCATATTTGTCATGTTGTGCAAGAAAAACCAGGCCAAAAGGGGAAAAAACCATGAGAAACAAACCAACCAAACAGATGAAAATACTATCCTAGATTCTGTCTCCATAGTTCTGTCTCTAGATGTGGATGGCATTTTCCACCCCAAAAGACCCCCTGTCTTAAAGAATATTTACATATTCTTGTGGGAAGGTCCTGCAGGTATGGATTATCTTCATTTTAATGATAAGGGTAAAAGATGAAGTCATTCACCAAGGTCACACAGCTGATTAAGGGGGCAAGCCAGGATTTGAACCCAGACTTCTGGCTCCAGATCTACCATTCTTCCATTATATTCAGGTATAAGAGGCAGCTAGATGGCACGATGCGCAGAAGTCAAGGAAACTTGAGTTCAATTAACCTCAGACATTTATTTGCCAGTTGTGTGATTCTAGGAAAATCACTTCAACCATTGCTTGCCTCAGTTTCCTTAACTGTAAAATGAGGATAATAAGATCATCCACTCTCAGGGTGGCTGTGAGTATCAAATGAGATAATATATTTGTAAAGCACCTTGTAAACCTTGTAAATGTTAGCTGCTAGGATTATTATTAAATATTATATCTCAAGGGAAATATATAACAGTGAGCAAGAAATCACTTGAAAGGAGCTTCGTCTGGCCCTCCTCTGTGCCCCATCACATTCTGTTGTGTATTATACTTTGGTGTGTCCAGGCTATGCTCTCCATTATCTTGTTAACTCCTTGAGAGGAAGGCCCTGCATCATTTTTCATTCCCATATCCCTAGGGCTTAGTCCAGAGCCTTGGACGTAGTTGATGCCTAATAAATGCTTGATTTTTTTAAGAGTGGAGAATAAAGATGTCAATTTTAAAGTAATGATAAGAAAATGGAATTGTGTTACTTGAGGCAGAGTGGGAGCAGTCTAAGAATGATGGGGGGCTTGGGAAGGAGATGAGCCCAGGTTGGGGAAAGGGGAGGCAAGGAACAGACTGATTGACTGGCAAAGAGAGGCTCTGACGTTTGTCACTTGCCAAGGCTAAAAAACAAGACAGACCAAGACATGGAATTAGAGCTTCCGACTCTTTGTGCCCCCTTTTAGGGTTTTCTTGGCAAAGATACTGGAGGGGTTTGCTGTTTTTACAGATGAGGAAATGGAGGCAGACAAGGTTAAGTGACTTGTACAGGGTTCCACAGCTGGTAAGTTTCTGGAGCCAGATTTGAACTCAGGGAGACATCTTCCTGACTCTACACCAGGTACCGATACATCCTGGAGCCACCTAATTGCTCCTAAAGTCAGAGGAACTAAGTTTTAATCCTGCTTTTAATACTTCCTGTGTGTCCTTGGACAAAACACTTAAAGTCTCCTCATCTATAAAATGAGGGGCTCTAGATTTATGGATCTCTCTGGGCTTCTGACTAGATGGCCTCTGAGATCTCTTCCAGTTCAGTGTCTATTTTCCTCTGATGTTACTGTTGTGATAAAAGTAGTTGTCATTTCATAAGCTTTGAAAAACTCTGTATGAACATCATCCCTTTGGGGGTCTGTAAAGTAGCAGTGTATGACATTATTGTCCCCATTTTGTAGAGGAGTAAACTGAGTCTAAGAGAGGTGATTTATCTATGGCAACTAACAAGCTTCAAAGGCAAGATTCTACATGGCTTTAGCACTTTCCTCCCGAAAATTATCTTGCATTTTAAAAATATATTTATGTACTGTTTTATCTCTGTACGCTCTGTGTGACCTTGGGCAATCAACATGCATTGCATAAGAGCAAAATATCTGCCCTCAAGAAGCTTATATTTGGTTGAGGGAGATAATAGCTAGATAAGTAAATAAATGCAGCGTCTATAGGACAAATGGAGCTTGAGGGATTGTGCATTAAGAGATAGTGCAGGCATTAATCTATTTGGTGCCAGGGATGGCGTTATCTATTCTGTCTGATGAACCCAATGTTAAATATAAAATAAAAAATAAAATAAACTAGCCACAATGAAATGTGCTTATTAAAATGATTTTTAACTGCAGCAAGAGAACTGTATAAATAAATATACATATATTAGATTCAACATATATTTTAACATATTTAACATGTATGGGACTGCCTGCCATCTGGGGGAGGGGGTGGGGGGAAGGAGGGGGAAAGTTGGTTTTGTAAGGGTCACTGCTAGAAAGTTACCCTGCATATGTTTTGTAAATTTAAAAAATTATTTTTAAGTTCACTGCCCATTATTTTTAAGTTTGAGAATCCCGGGATTAGCTGATCCCTAAGGTCGCTCCTTGCTCTAAATTCTGAGAACCCCCAGCTGGAACAGCTACCCCGGAACGATCTCCCTGAACAACTTGAGGTTTGGAAGCTACTTTGGGGAGACAGGCTCATCTCTTTGCCGTATTTGTCAGGCTGGCCTTTTCAGTTGTTTCTGAAGGTCACCTTCACCTTTACAAGCTGGAGATCTTTGAGGTTAGATTAGGACAGAGTTGCGGCCCCCAGTGAGGGAGCATGTATCATGAAGTTGGGTTCCAAGCAAGAGAAGTATCTTTGGATTAAGCAATTAGAGAAGCCCAACGGGAAAGCTCGGGAGGGGAGGACGCTCACTGGGATGGATACCTTCTGGTTGTTTGCTCAAAAGAAAAAGTCAGTTTTGTTACTTAGCAGTTACACCTCGTCTCTCACATTCCCAAACTTGCTCACCATCTGTAGCCAGGATAGGCTTTGTACCACATCTCATAATATCTCCTTGACTATTACCACAACCAAAGTTAGGGTGCTAGAAGAAAGAACCATGCTAGGGGGATGAAGAAGAAATACAAAACCCGTACTCTGGGGGAGACAGCCCAGTCTTTGGGTGGAGGTAGTGATAAAAATATATGAAGAGTTCTGAGAGCAATCTATTTTTGCTGAGGCAGTTGGGGTTAAGTGACTTGCCCAGGGTCACACAGCTAGGAAGTGTTAAGTGTTTGAGGCCAGATTTGAACTCAGGTCCTCCTGACTCAGGGCTGGTGCTCTATCCACTGCACCATCCAGCTGCCCCTCTAAGAGCAATGTAAAGGAAGACCTTTAAATTTATGCACAGCAAAGAAACTAGAAGCAGGAAACAATATATACAAGTGCTACAGTCCTATAAATTAAGACTACCCATTATGATCGAATGGCCAATATTGGTTTCAGACTCCTGAGAAAAACACTTCCTTTTGTCAAGAGGTGCTGCACCAAGTGGCACAATTGCTTTGTCAGTTATATATAGCTGTCACTTAAAATTGGTGTATGGGAAGATTTTGCTCAACTTTGTTGTTGTGCGGGGAGGAAAATGGGGAAGCAGGTTATTGATGATCAAACAACAACTGATTGTATTGTTTGAAACACATTAAATTAGCTCTTATAGAGATGGGAGAACTCTTGGGACAGATGTTAGTCCATTCCTATCTCTAGCGAACCCTTCTAGTCTGAAGATAGAAAACAAGGAATGATGGCCTTCTCTTGGGAGGCTAGTGTCCCTCCAAAGACTTTTCCTCTTCCCCTATCCCACCACAAGTAACCCCTCATCAAGTCCTTTCAATTCAATATCCATGGCTCTCCCATCCAGCCAGCCAGCCCCCTTCTTTCCACAATATAATAGCTTCCTGACTCATCCTTGTTTCCATTTTCTCCTCTCTCTAATCCATCCTCCAAACAGCTACCAAAATAGCCTTCCTAAGGCATAAACCATACTGTTCTATTGACCAAAAACCTTTCCTGGGCTCTATTCCCTTTCAAAGAAAAGACAAAATCTTCCATGTATCATTTAAAAGTTTCCCAGATCTGTCCCTAATCTACCTTTCTAACATTATCTTGCATTAGTCCCTTTTACACAACCTAAATCCTAGCCACACAGTAATCTATCTAATTGACCCGCTGTCTCTTGCCTCAAGTGTCTGGGCAGGCTGACTGGAATGATCTTGCTCCTCCCTCGTCTCGGCCAGGAGAGATACCTTATCTTCCGGATTCAATGTTCAGCTGAAGTTCTGAGAAGCCAGTCCTAATCTCGGTAGCAGTTAATACCGGCTTCTTTCTCAAATTGCCATGCATGCACTTAAAAAGTATCTCCTTTCACAATCCTTCTCCGTGATAGAATTGAAGTTCCTTGAGGACAGGGACCCATCTGCTTTTATCCTAGTATTCCCAATGCTTATTTGGTATAGTTCTAGTACAACCCTGTCATTTTACGGATAAGGAAACTGAGGTCCGAGGAAGTTAATTGATCAGCCCAGGTCACATAAACAGTAAGGATCAGAGGTAGAATCTGAACCTAGGTCTTCAGACTCCAAAGTCAATGCTCTCCCTACATGGCCTCCCACATATTCAGCCTAATATGTTTGCTGAATTGAATTGGATCCTATTGGCTCAAATATCACCGGTCTTAACTGGGTTGCTAGCATAGCTATAGTGTAGACTATCAGGGATCTTAAGACCGCCCTTCCCCCTCCAAATGTACAAGCACACTCTAACACCACCTTTCTATCCCTTGGTAAGACAGGAAAATGCTCTTTTAAGGACCAATAACTCTGATGTGTATGACTGTTTCCCCCAGGTCCAGAATGCCTCAATTGGGGCTTTAAGGTTGCTCCCTGACCCTACGAGCTTGCCCCTACACCTTCTGCTCTGGGGATCATTGATCCAGAGTTCAAAGGGACCCAAGGCCTTCTCTTCTACTACACATTCTTCTATTACAGATGGAGAACTGAATTCACAAAAAGGTTATACGACTTGTACGGGGTTACACAGCTAGCAGGTGTCATAGGTGGATACAAACTCAGGGCTTTCCCGTTCTAGGCCTAGGACACTGCCTATTTTCCCAAGCTACCTCTCATTATATCATGCTGCCTTTAGAGACATGAGCAGGAAAGAAAGGGCCTGGATGCCTAACAGACGTCATCCGAAGTCCCAAACACCCAACAGGCAAGGAAAGGGTCGTGAGCAGTTTCTTTGCTGCATAAATCCAGTAGGGGACATCTCTACAGAGAGCGAGGATCTTCTGAGCTGGGTATCAATCCTCCCAAGGCCAACATGGAGACAAACAAACTTTTCCTTTGATTCATAGAACGTAAGTGTTGTGAAGGCAGGGGCTGTTCTGTTTTCATCATCTTATAGTTTGTAACTGGCTTGTTGAACTGACTTCCTACTAACTCACAGACAGAACCTGAAGGGAATGCAACCTTTTCATTTTACAGAGGAGGAAACTAAGGTAAAGGAAGGTTAAGTTACTGGACAAAGATCATGCAGGTAGTAAAGCTCGAAAGTTGGCTGCCATTTACAAACTGTCATAGAGGAGCTGAGCCCTGATGAGTCTGCAACTAGACCTACAATTGGTTAAAGATAAAACAATTGCCATCATTAGCAGGGAACCAACTGCACGACTGGCCAAAACCTTCCTGCCCATTGAGCAAACCACAGCACGCTATCCATCCCTTCTTCAAGAAGCTGAAAAAAGACGCATGAATCCAAATTTCAGAACATTTCCCACTGAGAAGCAACATTCCCATTCAGTGAAAACATTTGCTGGATCAGCTATCCCATTTAAAGGAACCTGCACCCCATTACATTTGTGGCATTCAAGCTGAGGAATCACAGGGAAGAATTTTGTGAGGTCTCAGGTAGAGTGCCTGATCCCTGATCTTAGCCCAGGCTGACTGGCACAGAGCCAGGCCCCAGAGTGCTGGGTTGGAGAAGGAGAAAGGTGAGGAGACAAAAGAGCAGGAGGAAGAAAGGAGGAAGAGCAAAAAGAATGAAAGGAAAGAAAGAAAAAGAGAAGAGGATGAAAGGAAGAAGGAAGGAAAAGGAAGAAGAGAAAAAGGAGGAAGAGGAAGAAGAGAAGGGAAGGAAAAAGAAGAGGAAGAGGAAACAAAGAAAAGGAAGAGAAGGAAGGGGGAGAGAAGGAGGAAAAGAAAGAAGAGAAGGAAGAAAAGAGGAGGGAAGGGAAGATATAGGGAAAGAGGGGGAGAAGGAAAGGGAGGAGGAAGGAGAGAAAGGGCAGGGAAGAGCTAGGATTTCCCTGTGTACTCTCCACGGCTGGTATCTGCCTTCACCTTGCTCTATTTCCTCAGGCTGCTTTTCCACCAGGAAAGCTTGTGTCCATTTTCACTGAACCTGTCTTGAAGGCCAGATCGCTGCTGTGTTCCTTGCAGGAGTCGAAGTTTCCCTTTTTATTTGTTGTCAGAGTCTGAAATGGTCTGGAAATTGGTTTAAAAAAAAAAAAAAAAAGACACCAGATACCAGGAGATAGCTTAAAAATCCTGGGCTGGATCAGGGGCCAGGAAGCTCCTGATCTTCCACTCTCTGTGGGCAAAGAGCTCAGTTCCTTTTCCTGGGTGACTCGGTGAATGGCTGGGCCCCCTAGCTGCCTGAGGAGCCCCAACTTCCCTCCAGAACATAAGCCCCAAAACAGCCATGTCATTGACTGAGCCCTTCTCGAAACCTTTTCCTCTTCCTCCTCCTTCTCAGAACTGGAGTCTGGACTGCTTTGCCTTATCAGCCTTGCTTTTCACAAGCACTTAAATTCATGAGAAAAAGGAAAAAGTGAAATCAGATAGAAATGCAGGTCTGTTTGCTGTTTTCTCCAATGAAATGGTTCTGGGTAAACAGCAGACGCCTTTGATGAAATCCCAGCAGGCTTAAACAATAAAGCTGGTTACAAACTCAATCTGGCGGAGATATCAGATCTGAAATTGTTTCAAAAAACATGTCAACATTTTCTAATGCTCCTGCAAAACTTCCTGGGCTGCTAGCCATGGGGCCCGGGCTGGACCGTGGCCTCCTGGTCCGTCCCAGGCTTCCTGGGGCAGTCTTTGCCCCAAGTACCAGAGTCCTGCCTCTCTGCTTCTCTCTGGTGGGGGCATCCTGACAGTGACAGGACCCAGGGCTGGCCTGTGAGCTCTTAAACCATCTCAGGACACTCCAGGTCTTTTGCATGGACATTATAGGATCTTTCAGCTTAAAAGTCCTCAGGCTCTTATTCTACAGATAAGGAAACTGAGGTCCAGTGTTGAAGGTCACACAGGCAGCAAGTAACAAGGAACAGAAAATGAACCCAGATTCTCCGGCTCTCTTCACTGGCTACATTGCTTCCCAATCCCTAGACCAGGTATTCTCTCTGAAATGAGCACCTGGGAAGGGAGACAGGCTCCATCTTGGTCTTCCCTGCCACAGATAATGGGGTGCAGCATTTCAGCTCTGGAAGTGAAGAAGAGATTCATAGCCAACACCTAACTGGCATAGGCCAGTGCTTTCCAAAACAGTGGGATCATCCCTTGAAAGCCAGAGTGTACAGTCTGCAGAGAAACAGTCCCAGAAGCCCCAGGGCTTTTGCCCTCCAGTTCCAAGGGATTCTCAGCTCTTAGGTAAACAACCACATTTCCGTGGCCCACATCCTTGCCACCCCAGAGTCCCGGTCTCAGCTCCCACAGACCTCCTCTATGGGTGGGGAGGGCTTGGAGTAGGAGCTCCTGGGCCTTGCCAGCTCCCAAAGGCAGCTTGCTTGCTGCAGGGGGGGGATGTGTTGCAGTTTGGAGGAAATGGTCACTGGAGGCCCAATTGGCTACAAGCGCATAGTCACACGAAGAGATGCTTTTCTGCTTGTTTCCCTCCCTCTCTTCCCACTCTCCCCGCCCCCTTTCTCTCCTGGGACCACAGCTCACGTGTTCTCTCTGAGAAGAGAGGAGGGGGGGCCGAGGATGGAGAGGAGAGCGCAGGGGGCTGGGCAGGGCCCTGACTGGAGGTCTCTGTCTCCCTCCCTTCCTCTCTCCTTCCCTCCCTTCTTCTTCTCTCTCTTTCCCCTCCTCCTCCCTCCTCCCTCTCTGTCTCTGTCTCTCCTCCTCCCTCTCTCTCACTGTCTCTGTATCTCTCTCTCTTCCTCCCTCTCTCCCTCTCTCTCTTCCCCCTCTCTGTCTCTGTCTCTGTCTTTGTCTCCCTGTCTGTGTCTTCTTTCTTTCTCACTATGGGATCCCTGGTAAAACAGAGCCAAGATGGTGGCCAACCAGTACAGGGCTTCAGAGAGCTCCATGAAGAGGAGAGCCACCGGAGGGTCCAGGCTTCCCACTGCCTTCCTTCAGAACAGTGGGCCCAATATGGTCCCTCCTACCCAACCAGGCCAGGCCACTTGTTAGGGGAGGGGGGGGGAGGAGGTGTGTTGGGGAGAGGGATACCCTCCTGCTCCATAATCTTTCTCTGAAGGACCTCCAGATCCTCCAGGGCCTTCTGCACATTTCAGGAGGAGAGGGGCGTCTGTGGGGCATTAGGGTCAGGGAAGCTCGGGAAGGCCGCTGTGGAGGGGGAAGGATGCGGGGAAGGAGGCCGGAGGCAGTCAGTGGAAGGACAGGTAGTGAGAGGAAAATGGAAAGCCCCCCCCTCCCCAATTCACCAAACAGCCATTCAGCGGAGGGGCGCTCCCAAGGCCCCGGGCAGCCCAGACCCCCTGGGCTACGATGCCCGAATCGATTGCTCCTGCTGCCCACGGCCCCTTCCTAGCGAGGAGCTCGCTCTGCGGGCTCCAGAGCCAGACGCCCGGGAGGGGGGCGGGGCGGGGGAGGGCGGGCTCCTTGGCTCCCAGGCCCGGATTAAATATTTACCTTGTTTTGTTTTGCCTCCTTCCCCTCCCCTCCCCCCCACTTTGGCCTGTCGTATTGATCGGGGAGCTGTTGAGCAGAAGCTGGGGCAAGTTTCCACCTGGGACTGAGAGGAGAGGCGGGGAGGGCTGAGAACACGCCCGGCTGGGCTGGGCAGGGAGGCGACGAAGGGGTCCGAGCCGGGCGCCCCAAGGGGGCAGCAGCCCATGGAAAGAAGGGATGCTCGGACCCCGCAGCCGCCCCTCCCCCGCCGTTCCGCCTCCCACCCTCCCAGCTCGCCTCCTAGGGCGCCCTGCCTGCTCCAGGCAGGGCTAAGGGGGCTGCTGTCCCCGCCGGCCTCCCCGCCGGCCTCCCGACCTCCCCCGTGCTCAGCGGCGGGTTGCAGGGATGAGCTCACGGGCCACGGCTAAGTGGCCCTCCGTATTCCCGTAGGCGAACCCCAAAGCCTGGCGAGGTGCCCTCCCGCCCAGCCCCCTCCCAGTGTCCACGGCCGCCCAGCGCGCACCCACTGGCACCCACACACACGCACGCGGCCGAGGCCGGGCTGCAGACGCTGGGGAAGGGAGGATTGTAGGGAGCTAGCAGCAGCCCTGCTCCTATTTAAAGAGAGGCTTTGCTGGAAAAGCAACAAAAGCGGGAGCCAGCTATAAATAGCCTCCTCCCTCCCTCTCGCTTCTCCTGCCCTCCGGCCTTCCCCGCTGCTCTTCTCCTGCCTCGGGCCCTGAGCTGCCTCTGGGCAGGGGGGCTGGGAGGCGGGGTGGGCCGCCTCTGCGCACCGGCTCGGGCCGCCCTGCGCCCCCCTTCCCCCTTGGCGCTGGGGGACCGCCCTCTCCTGGACTGTTGGGCTTCGGGGCCTGGCTGGGCTGACTGGATCTCGGCCGGGTTGGGGGTGGGGGGCAGCAGAGAGAGGCCGGGGCAAAGTTGGGGGGTAAAGGCAGGGCCCAGGATGGGCAGCGGCTCCCTGCTTTTCTCCCGCCGCAACCAGGCCAGTGGGCCCAGAATGGCCCGGGCAGCGAGCACGGCTTTGGCTGGAGCTGCTGCTTAAGCACAAGTGCCTAGAAACACCACAGGAGGCTGCAGGCCAGTTTTTCTCGGTTGGCAGCACAGCAGCAGCCCGCGTGCGTGCGTGCCCACTGGCCCCCACCCGTCCCCCAAAGGTAATCCTGGGGGGTAGATTTAGAGTCAACACAAACCGGAGAGAGCCAGAGAAGCCAGGAGCCCATCTAGTCTGACTGAAGCAGTTAGTGCAGACTGAGAGTTAGAACTCCTGGGTTCTCTTCTCTGCTCCAAGGGATGCTGGGAAAATCACTTATTCATCCCTGCCTGCTGCCTTAGATCCTGGTGTACTCATGGTGTACCCCCCCTTCTTATCTGTTCCCCGGGGAAGGGGGTATGCTAATATTGCCTTCTCTCCCAGGAGCACGAGACCCGTATCAACCCGGGCTGGCTGACCTTTAGAGGGGCCACTGTCTGGACCTGAACCCACATGATCGCACACTGCGCTCTGGAAGGCCCCTTGGAGCTTGATGGAGTTAGGAAGACTGGCCTTTAGATCCTCCCTCTGCCATTTACCAGCTGTGAGACCGAGGGCGATTTCTTAACCCTCTTCAGCCTCAGACATCTCCTCAGGCCTATAAATTGAAGATGGGCAGTGAAATCGTGTTACTGTTTCTAAGAGACTGGCCCTACTTAAAGCCCTTTGGCCGCGGGGGTGAGGGGGGTGGGGGGTGGGAGGAAGCGGGGGAGGGAAGAGAACGCATTTGCTTGGTGCTTTCCCGAGAGTAGTACCAGCATTCCTCCCATATTACAGAACAGAAAACTGAGGCAGAAGCACATGACTTAGCCAGGAATCACAAGAAGCAAAGGGGCAACCTCAGCCTGCCCTCTGCCAGGGCCACCATTCGTGTCACTACACGGTCTGATGAAGGCTCAGTGAGCCGGTGGCGCACGGAGCTCATTCTTTGGGGAAACCCCTTTCCAGCGCCTAATTAGTCAGGGGACCCAGGAAGCTCCGGGCAGGGAAGGGGCTGTGTCTGAGGAAGCCGCCCACCCCAAAGCAGCCTTGAATAGGCTCCCGGCAAACCCGGCACTAAACAGGGCTGGTGGAGAGGGTCCCCAGGAGAAACACTCCTTCCCCCCCTTCTGCTGCTCAGGCTGCCCTGCCCTCTCCTCCCTTCCCCTCCCACTCCCTCCCGGCCTTAGCTCCCCCCCTCCCCCGGCAGCTGCATTTCCCCCAGGTCCCTGCCAGTCCCAAGGGGCCCCTCCCTAGCCCTGGAAGAGGCTCATTGGGTGGGGGAGAGCCTCATTCTGCTGGAGGGGGTTGGGGGGGATGCTCAGGCAGACCTACTTTCTCGGCTTTAATCCTTTTTTGCTTAAAGGATTTTTTTCTTTTTTATTTTTTTGCTCAGCGAAGATGAGGTCTGATCAGAGGAGAGACGCAGGGAGCTGACAAGCTGCGGAGGATGGGGGGGAAGGGAGAAAGAAATACATATTTATTACCCTCAATTATTAAAAAATAGATAGCGCCAGATCTTAGGTCCTGGCAGAGACATAAGTAAAGCCATCCGTGTGAGGACTATTTTGTTGGTTTTCCTGCCTTAATTCCATTGAAATGATAATGTGCCCAGCTTGTTAGCAAAAACACCCCCCAATAAGTCCCCAGGGGAGGACGAGGCCGAGTCCGGAGCAGAGCCGAGTGAGGCAGCAAGTCGGGACCCTCTCTGAAGGTCAGCTGAGTCCGGACCTGGCGGGAGGGGGTGGCTGAGCTGGACCTAGCCTGGGATGCTCCAGACTTAAGGTGCCAGGGAGGACGGCCCCCAGCAGAGGGAGGAAGGGCAGAGGGGGTAAGGGCAGAGGGAGGACGACCCCCAGCAGGGGGAGGAAGGGCAGAGGGAGGACGGCCCCCAGCAGAGGGGGTAAGGGCAGAGGGAGGACGACCCCCAGCAGGGGGAGGACGGGTAAAGGAAGGACGACCCCCAGCAGAGGGAGGAAGGACAGCTCCCAGCAGAGGGCCAAAAGGGCCACCCATTGGATGTGTTCTTGGCTCTGCTGCAAACCCCTGCCCTCCGGCACGTGCTGCGCTATTTCTTTATCCCCCCCTCAGTGTTCTCCCGGGCCGAAGCCCCAGCCAATAGCAGGCCGTCCCCACGTGTTGCTGCTCCTTTCAAGGAAGCCTAAAAGGAGAAATCAATTCCAGCAGACTCCTCGGCCTGAGAGCCTGGGTGGCGGGGGCGGCAGGGAGGCTGCCCTTCTGGGACGCACAAATGGGCCCTTATGGACCAGGAGCGTGGCCCGCGCCCTCCCTCTTCCTCCCAGGGCCGCAGTTACAGGGCGCCTCGTAAGGGAGGTTAATAGAAGCTTGTGGTCAGGTTGCAGATGGACTGAGCCGGACTCAGATAATCTCTAAAAGGGCACGAGTCCTCCTCCTCGAGATCCGGGGGGAGTGGAGGGCTGACCATGGCTCTTCCCTCTCCTTCCGCCTTGGGAGAGGGCCGGCAGCCGCTTGGGAGCAGAAAAGGGAAGGGGTCCCGAGGACAGACTGGGAATGCCCAGAAACAGGGAAGGCTGGGCCCCACAGAGAGAAAGGATTGTCCATGGGTCAAGTCTGAGGAGGGCTTGGGATGCCAAAGCTCCTACCTTTGGAACTGAAGGGGCCGCCCCACTCCCCCACTTTACAAGGGCAGCCCGATTCCTGGAGCCCTGAAGACCTGAGTTCAAATGTGACCACCCACATCTGCTCCCCATCCCTCACCCCCATTCCTGGGGAAGTCACTCAACCTAGGAGCCAGCCAAGTGGTTCAGTGGATAAAGAACATTAAGGCCTGAGTTCAAATGTGACCTCTATAAAAGTGTGATACCACGCACCTCCTCGTCCCCCTCCCCCACACTCTACCGAGAAGTCACTTAATCTCTGCTTTAGTCCCCCGGAGAAGGAAATTGCCTTGCCAGAAAAGCCTTGTATACAGTATGGCTCCCCCAGGGTCACAACCACCACCACTACCTCGTTTTACAAATGAAACTGAGATCAAGGAAGGGAAATGACTTGTCCTCTCTCTGGGGAGCTCTGTCTTCCCAGACCCACTCCCCAAAAAGAGTGTTTGGCATACAGAAGGTCCTTAATAAATGCTTCTTGATTGATTCATGCAGAATTTGAAGCTGGATTCTCTGCCTTCAGAGCAAGTATTTCTTCCTGCTTTACTACAGGGGCCTCTTATCCTAAATGATTAATGTAGAAAGCCAGAGAATTTAAGAAATTATTTAATCCCAACCCCTTTTTTTACAGAAGGGGAAACTGAGTCTCAGGGGGAGACAGATCAGAGAGTAAGTTAGTGAGTAGACAGTACCATACCAACTACTCTGGGGGTGGGGTGGGAGTGGGGTTGTAGATGTGAGGATGGGAGGACTCTGGGAATAGCTCAGACAGTACAGAAGCAAGAACCCTGGCTGAGTGGCCCTGTTTTCTACTTCCACAGGTCAGCGCCAGCTAGCTGATGGACAGCAGATAGAACTGGAGAAGCAGTAAGATCTGAGTATAAATCCTCTGTTTAAACCCTCCCTCTCTCAGCCTCAGTTTTCTTATGTGTGCAATGGGAATAATCATAGCACTTACCTCCCAAGGATTATTGCCAGGCTTAGAAGAAAAACCACATAAAGCTTTGCAAACCTTAAAGGGTTATATAAATGCTAGCTGGTAGTCAGGAAAATTGAGACCTTTCTGGCTGGAAGGTGGAGGCAGGGTTCCAATTTTTTTTTTCTGAGCACCGAACTCCTGGCTTCTGTGTAGACAGCAAATGTGGGAGATGGGGCAAGGAGGAAGACCAAGGTGCATTAAGTTGGGGCTGGGATGTAAGAGGAGGCTACATCATCTGTTACCAACGGAAACAATGGCAATGGGGAGAATGGACTTTCCAAGAAGTCAGAAATCTGCAGATTTATCCATCAGTCAGTCTCTCAGCAAGCATATATAAATTAAGTCCCCACTCTGAGCTTGGGATACAAGTAACAACGAATGAAACAATCTGACTGTACAACAGCCTCACATTCTCACTGACAAGACAGCAAGACTAAGGGAAAATATATACAGCATATAATGCATACCTACCTATACAGCAAAGTACTTATATGGGAGGGAGGGCATTAGTAACTGAGGGATCCCTAAGGATTTCATGCAGAAGATGCTGCTTGAGGTGTTTCTTAAAGGAAAAGAGGAAACCTTAGAGGAGAGGTAAGGAGAAAGTGCTCTCTAGCATTTTTAAGTAGGCTTCAGTAATCAGTGGAGGCGGGGCACAGCTGGTAAATGTTTAACAATCTGCTTTCTGAGGAAAAAAAATGTTCTTGTTAACTTAAAATTTCATTATTCACATTTTCTCCATCACTTTCTTAATTGGAAATAATCCACAAATCAAGCCCCGATTTGCAGCTTTTGTGGGTTTCCAAGGTATAAAGGCTCCCTCTGAAAATTTAACAATTGGCTCCTCTGTAAGAGCCATCACCTGTTTGTGCATACTGTGCCTGAAGGGTTATGGAAGTAGAAGCATAAAGAGGAGGGAAAGGAATACATTTGGAGGCCACAGTCCAAACTCCAGGTCTCTGCTAGGGGATGAGGAGATGGAAGTAAAGAGTTACCAGGGATTATTAAGCAAGGTGGGCAGGGAGCAGTGGATGCTAATCTGAACCCTTTCTTGGGCCCTATGATAGATATATCTACAAGAGTACCCAGATGTGGATGCAGATTCTGGTACTAGCAGAGAGACTTTGGATAAGTCTCTTATCCAAGAGAAATATGAGTTTCTTCCATTGTCAAAATGGTGATGATAATACTTCCCTCACCCTCTTGGGATGCAGTGCAATGTAGTGAATAGAGTGCTAGAACTGGCAAAGTTCAAATCTTGCTCAAGACTTACTAGTAGTATATCTCTGGTTAAGTCACTTCCTCAGAGCCTCAGTTTTCTTGTCTGTAAAATGGAAATTATAGTACCTGATCTCATAGGACTGTCGTGAAGATCAAATGAGCTAATGCATGTCCAGAGATTCATAACCCTTAAAGAGTCATAAACATGTCAGTTATTATTATCTCTATTCCTTCCTCCATCTCCCTGAAAGGGGAGGGAGGAAGGGTGAGTGGATTCAGGGTTGGCAAAAGGCCAAACTTCACTGAGTGCAGATGCCCAGAGTAAAGAGATAAATCATTAGAGTGAACAGTCAGGAAATGAACTAAAAGCTTAGCTTCTCAACAGCTTTTAGAGTTCAAAAGTCAGAATCCAATTAGGAAAGCATGGCTCCTAAGGAGAGCATGGTCAGGGATCAGTCAGTCAGTCAGCAAGCATTGAATGAATGAATGAAGCATTTATTAAGCACCTACTATGTGCCAAGAAGTACTGAAAGGACTGTTAAATCAAGCAATAAGTGTTTATTACATTTCTACAAATACCAGACACTGTGCAAGGACTTAGTATTAGGGTTTCACAGACAAAAAACAAATGTGTGTTCAAGGGACTGACATGGGTGGTTGGGGAGGAAAATAATATATACATATATAAATAAATACAAAATATATACAGAGTAAATACAAAGTAATGGGGGGTATCAGAAAAAGC